>NC_041383.1:734751628-734762415 GCF_002162155.2 Triticum dicoccoides | reverse complement strand
GACTTTGAATACCCATCGACCACTAATTTATTACCATTCTTGTCCTTCATATATGCGCTGACGGGTGGGCCCTATGGTAATGTGCGCTGCTGAGTGTGGACCGTTTGACTAGTCAATTGATCGTGTTATCAACAAATTATGGAGCAGTATGATGAGACAGTGACCGTATGATCACCCTAATATATACTCCTATTTTATTAACATAGTACATACTCAAACTACCATTTCTTTTTTTCATATACGGGCTGACAGGTGGGCCCCACGGTTACGCGCCCCGATGGTACAACACTAGTTGCGCCGCATGGCATGTTTGACTGGTCAATTGATTGTGGCATCAACAAAATATGGAGTTGTACGGGTGAGCCAGTGACCGTATAATCATGACACGTATTTGTTTAACACAGTACAGATGGAGGGGCTCATATATACGTGCAAGAACTCACCTCTATAAGCGCACACACGCGAACCCTACCCCTATGAGCACCTTTGAGAGAGTGGGCCAGTGTATATGATCTTGAGATTTTACGAAGTCACCATAGGTGCCTCGTAGTCGAGTGGAACGTCTCCTCCCACTAAACGTACATCGCCGAAAAATACTGAAATTAACACAAGATAAATGCGAGCACTAGGACTTTAACCTTGGTGGGCTCGAGAAACCACTGTCCTCCTAACCATCCAAGCACATGTTGGTTAGCACAACAAAATGTATGTGGTGACCGTGATGAGCTTATTCTGAAGTCCAGTGACCATATCGTGCTTTCGCTTCAAATACCATGACCGTAAGTGTCGTCAAAAAATACGGAGCACGCATCAAATGCAAAGTCCGTCAATGTCATCAACAAAATATGGAGACGTATCGTGAGCTAGATACCGTTGTACTATTGTATATGCTTATTTTCTTCATGGCCGATTGCATGTGTGGTGTGGTGGGCACATTATTTCTAGTTGTGGTGGGTCAACATGAAGACTCATGGGTCAGTTCCATCCTGCGCCACATATAGGTTGGACTGAGAAGTGTTATACGAAGATCCATGTGGAGGACTCGGCGTACAACACGAAGCTACCAGAGTCGCGGAGGACTCTATCCCCATTGGGGGCTAGTTCGTCGATAGTATACACACACGCACAATGCCTGGTATTCACGTGTACTTTGTACACACCCCTATCACTAATATACAGTACCAGGAATAGGCTCTTTCTTCAACTGCAAGGGTCCGATCCGAACTAGGGTAAAACTTTGCCTCGTATTACCATCCAGCCTAACAGCCAGGGATATCCTACCGAATGATATGATGAAATCATATCTGCCAACTACTAAGAGAGAGGTGTGTCGGGGGGGGGCAATGTGTGCGAGAGAGGCCTAAAGATAATGTGCGTGCGGGAGACACGTAGGCACATATATGTGCGTATAGAGGCTAGTTGAGACCGTGCGTGTGTATATATGCATGTGAGAGAAATAGTGTTTTCCAACTGAGATTAGTGAAAAGAGTGGTACATAGTAGTCAGAAAGAGAGAGAGAAAAACAGAGAGAGCATGTGTGTGAGACACCCCGACACCCTGAGAGAGATTGTGAGCATGTGTGAAAGAGAAATGCCGATGCATATAAAGTGTGAGAACTTATGTGTTAGATAGAGAGATATATAACGCGTTTGTGAGAACGGGGCGAGGCATAGTGCCTCTACGTGTAAAAGGCGGTTCTACGCATTAAATTAAAATATAAATGACATTATTATTTTTGGATGAGATCATGAATTTTGCAAATTGCATATGGACGAAAATCGGTCTATCAGACACCCATAATCTATTGAATTCTAGCATATGCATGTGTTTATTTCATATTATCGATCCATAGAGTGAGAGCGGTTTGATATACATGCAATGGATGCTTTTGCATTTCATATATAAACATTAATTAGTGCACTCCATGTTGTTTGTGTGAAGCACTTTATACATTTGTCACATGCATGGATACATTCCAAATTGCTAGCTACAAAATAGAATACATGTCGAATTCAACATAAAGGGGGTTTCGAAGATTCGAATTCATAGGAAGTGCATTCATCTATTTGAACCCGAGATAATGGCATTAGTAAATCAGATGTAAAAGGGGGCATCAATCTTTGTTGTGAGTTTGAACATGCTATATATATTCATACGCATATCTAACTTTTTTTTGCAACCAAGGAGATTATATCTGGAACCATGCATGAACTGAGGTAAGTTGCATATTTTTTAATATATACTCAAGTACAATTTATATTCAAATGTACTCCCTCCATTCCAAAATAATCGTAGCTTTAGGATTTTCAAGAGTAAAGATTTGTGAAGTTTGACAAATCCTGAAAGTTCAATTCAAGAGAACCGAAAACGTTAATGCTTCTGCTCCCAAATATTGAGCGAAGCGCGAAATAGGCCTATGGTCACCCGAAACCGCGCGAGACTAATGTTTTGGTGGTAGTAAATTACTTTCCTGACTCTGGCCCGTGTAGCCTATCGGCCCAATGTCCGAAGGTCTAAACCGGTGTAGGTTTGTAACTTCACCAAGACGCCAGTCTCATCCGCCTCCGAGAAGCATTAATATGACGTGGGCACCTAAACACCCATGCACTCGGCCGAAATCTATCCCGCCCACATTTGGGACACCTGACATGACTGTCCTACCCCCAACCCGCAATATTTCCAAAATTTTAGATGGGGCAAAGTTTGTAACTTTCCCCAAATTTCTAACAAGCGCATCTCAAACCGAAACATTGTTCCCCCTTAGTTCCCCGCCTCCCTCCGTTTACCCATTCATACTCCGTGGGCGCGAAAGCGCCCTCTCCACCAGCCGCGAAACCCCAGCCTTCTCCGTCCTCCACCCCATAGCGGCCAATCCACCGCCGCCCTCCTCCATCATGCCGGAGCCGGTACCCCGACGTCGTCGTCCAACGCAACCGCAACTGCAGCCGCAACACCCTCAAGGACTTAGCAGCTGAAGCAGAGGCAGAGCTGCCTCCACGACACCGACACCGACGTGCGCCGAACCCGAACCACTCCGACCACGCCGTCCTGCGCCTCACTGCTGCGGCTCCACTGTCGCAACCGTCCACCGCACCGGAGATGTTCCAGCTACGCCGTCGTTCGCCGCCTCGGATTTGCTTCCCCGCCGCCGACAGACGGCCACCGCACCACACTCAACAACTTGGCCATGGGTTCGTCCAAGGCTGCACCGTCCTCCACAGCTTCTGTTTTCCGGCAAACAACAAGAAGATCGTCGGAAAAACAGAAGGAGGACACAACACTGCCAGAAGAAAGAGGTACTCCTCTTCCCTTATTCGTGCAAATCTTACGTCTCCGCTCACACCGTATTCATCCCACGAAAGAAACTAGTTGAGTGCTTCTTACTGCATCTTCTTCGTGATACTAAATGCACAAGGTTTCCTCCCTTTTACTATTTCACCTTTGCTAGAGGTCAGTAGCCCGCCTGGATTTCAATTCAGGGTCAGTCGAACCGCAATTAAAAGAAGCAGCACCCGCTTAGGCGTGCGGAGCACCTAGTCCGCATGTTCCCTAGGGAAGCGGCGCATCGGTGTCTATCATAGGGGTGTGGGGCGCAGGTCCTGCTTGCCCCTGATCTGGAGGTCGGCGGGGTTTGAATGGATGGCCGGTGGGTGGTGCCAAGCACGGTGGTGCGGTGAGGTCGAGGGGAGGGCGCAGGCAGGGGAGGAATACTGGGCCGGTGGTCGCTGCCGTTTTGAGGAAGATTGTCAACACTAACTGGCTGGAGGTAGATGAAGGCGATCTGCCCGTTCTTTGCACATCGGACGGTGCAGAAAAAATGGACTGACCTATTTGCTTTCAGTCGACTATTATTTTCATAGAATCCTGTAGTAATTTAGTGTGCCATGCATGTTGTAGAGCTATCATATGTCTCCCGTCAGTTATTTCTCACCGACCTGCTATCTGCTACCTTTACACTGTACTAATTGTGCACACACTTCACCCATACTCACACTATTGTTTTTTTATGCATGGGTATTTCAGACTCTGACGCTGTGTTGATGAATGCAGAAAAGAGAAGACATAAGTCGCTCCAGTGTAAATCAAAGATAAGCACTAAGCGTTTCAGCGCTCTAATGGGTGCAGTGTCAGCAGTTGGAGACAGTAAACATAGCTCTACAGTTGATGATCTCAATTGCCACACACAACCATCCCAGGTGCTTGCTTTAACTTCGCGCTGTCAAATGTGGTTGCATGTTGCATATGGTGTCTAGCTTGTATTGCTTCCAATTTGGTTAAATTGCATCTGCTTACTTTACACATTATACCTTTGATAATGACATGCCTTCCTGTTTTTGATACATACTACATATGTCTATTAACCATGCTCGTACATCAAACTAATGCTCTTTTGTATCCCTCGTCAATCACTTATGATGAGACAGTCACCCGAGTGGGTTATTGTGAGACGCCCTACTCGTCTAAAGAGTGCAGTGTCATCCTCCCCACATGATTCTCAAGAAATAGCAAGGCTAAATGAATATAGTCAACGTAGCTCTCTAGTTGATCACCGCAATTCCCCCACACCACCATCACAGGTGCTTGCTCTTACTTGGCAGTGTGATATGTGGTTGCATATGGTGTCCACCTTGTAATGCTTCTAATTAGGGTAAATTGCATCTGCTTAGTTAACACATTATACCTGTGAATATGACATGCCTTCCTGTTTTTGGTACATACTACGTCTTTCTATTAACCATGTTCTTACATCAAACTACTTTTCTTGTGTATCCCTCATCAATGCTCCTAATTTGTTAAATTGCATCTCCTTAGCTTACACATTATACATGTGAATATGACACGCCTTCCTGTTTTTGGTGCATACTACATCTGCCTATCACACCATGTTCTTACATCAAACTACTGTTCTTGTGTATCCTGCATCTATCGCTTATGATGAGACAGTCACGTGCTGGGTTAATATGAGATGCAATACTCTTATAAAAAAGCAATTTCATCCTCTCCACATGATTCTCAAGAAACAGCAAGCCTAAATGAAGATATTGAATGTAGCTCTATACCTGAAGACCACACTTCCCCTACACCACCATCCCATGTGCTTGCTCTAACTTCGCAGTGTGATATGTGGTTGCATGTTGCATGCGGTGTCTAGCTTGTAATGCTTCTAATTAGGGTAAATTGCATCTGCTTAGTTTACACACTATACCTGTGAATATGACATGCCTTCCTATTTTTGGTACACACTACATCTATGTGTTAACCTTGTTCTTACATGAAACTACCTCTCTTCTGTATCCTGCATCAATCACTTACGATGAGTCACCTTTGTTCGTTGCATATTGCATATTATTTCTAGCTTGTTGCCATGTATTGCTTCTAATTTGGTCAAATACATTTGTTAGGGCACCCTTTTAATTTGGCAGAGTGATATTGGTTTCATCTTTCACATGGTTTCTAGCTTGCATCGATTCTAACAAGTTCAAGCACCTTGTGCTTAGTTTACACTTTATACATCATACATGTCAATATGTCACGCCGTCTTGTTTTTCATACATATTCCATCCTCTTATCATGCGGCTGCCTTACATGAAAGTAGTGTTCGTCAGTATCATGCATCAATGAGTTCTGAAGAGCAAATTTTATTCCTTTTTCTTGTGGGTTTGACTTGACAAGGCAAAATCAAGAAAGAGGAAGGAAAAGAGTAAGGAAGGCGATGATGGTGGTCCTCTGCAGCAACGTAAACGGAGCATCTGTACCAATTCTCACTACTAGGGAAAAGGCTAGCAGTAGCGCGGGTTTTAGATGTATCAGTAGCGCGGGCATAGGCGCTACTAATAAGGCGCTACAGCTAACAGATAGCAGTAGCGCGTGCTCACCGGAGCTACTGCTACACAAGTGTAGCAGCAGCGCTGTTTGCGGAAGATCTCTACTGCTAGTAGCTCTAGCGCGCTTTACCTTGATGCGCTACTTCTATCTCGGCGCTGCTGCTAACTTTTATACACTCGCTACTGCTAATTTAAGTAGGTTATTTTGTTTTTTTTGGCATATTTGTTTTGTATTTGAACAGGCTTTATAGAAGAATCTTTAGCACATAGAAATGTCATCATGATACACATACAAATGCCTGCGAGACCACAAATGTAATCATAGCATGTACATACAAATAGTCTCATCATAATCATCATCCAACAAAAAGTGATATCTTGTCATCATCTCGAAAATAGCGATACATGCAAGTCTCGAATACTTGCAACTACAACAACGTCATCCATCTAAATAAAGGTATACGCAAGAAGTGCTATCACTATGAGTGAGAGCGGAACTATGCAGTACATGAGGTGGCGGTTACGAGTCCTCTCTCGCGCTAGCGTGAACCTCAAGTAACTAGCTTCTCCTTCTTGTCTGCTTTTGAAGCCTTTATGGCTGGCGCCCGTGAACCCATTCACTTGCGCCTGACACTCATGCCACTCGTTGTACACCCCCGGAACCTTCCCTTTGTACACGACATAGCAATTCCATCTCACCATCAAGAAACTAGGTACCTGTTAGAGACGCATGTTCATGAAGAGGATGTACAATCATATATATGCACAAAAATATACTAGAGCAACACCGAAAAAGAAAGGTTTAGCAACTAGATGCAATATACAGTATGCAAATTAATTAACTAGAGGTACGCAGGTCATCGTACGCAAACTAACAAAGTAGCGTTACGCAAGTTCGGCATGGACCGTGGACATCACAAAGTTTCATCGCTACAAAAAGTATACAAGTTCAACCGACACATATCATCATCATCGGCATCATAAATCACTAGAAGTTCCATCCTTCCATATCATCAAGGACGAACCCTAGCTTTTTGAACGGTGTGAGGTCTAGACGTTGCATGCCTATGCGAGTTCGGACGTCAGCTCGCGATATAGGGCCGTGGTGGAACATCCCCTTCTCATCGACGACTTCTTTCATGATGATCGTTGCAATGTCGCTTTGGATGCGAAAGAAGTCATCTCTAAGTTTATAATCCGCTTCTCCATGAGATTCTAGCCACTTGTGGATACGATCATCATTTCTGCTGTTAATGCGAAGCTTTTGGTGATCTGTGTTGAACTGAATCATGAGATGGACGATGTAGAATCCATCCTTCTTGCTTGGTTTTGGGTCATGGATGCAGGAGAAGTTAGTTTTATGCGCGAAACCCATCTTCTTGTTCCTTTGTTTCTTGATCTGCATGTGGCCACCTCTAAAGCTAAAGCCTTGGAGAGCATCATCTAGAATATTCATTATGTGGGTGTAGTCTTTTTTCTCGTAGTCTCTCGAAGGGTCAAAATACACGGCGTGGGAAACTTGCGGGTAAAGAACGATAAGGACGGCGCGCCCGTTGCTGCAGGGAAAAGACACCTCAAATTATTCCCCATATGAGAGAGAAGGAATGATTGAAATGTACGAAAGGGTTGTCCGGAACTGACTTACTTTGGATGATAAGGCACGAGGACAATTTCCCGCTCCTTATTCTGTACCATGAAGTTTTGGAGGTACTCCCTAGCAGTTTCACGCTCAAAGTCGCCGAGACTCAAGAAAGACTCGTGCATGTAGTACGGATCCGCCACACAGATTTGCGAGACTTCTTCACTCTTCATGATGGAGCTCATATGTATCGCGGGCCGTGTGTCGACGTAGCACTTCCCCTCAGGCACACGAGCCGCGTATGTCGGATATCCTGGATCCTTTGAGGCTAGTAGGCTTTTCTCAGTCGACAGCACATGGTCGTGGAGTCTCCTGAGATCCCCTGATAGTGCCTCCAGCGGTTTCGGCGGTAGCATCGGCTCGCCTGTGAGATGGAACATGACCACACTTTTCACGGGTACACGTTCTTCAGAATGCATCGTCTGGCTGCTATGTGCTCTGGCTTGTTTGGAGGCAGTTAGCTTCCCCGATCTCTTCCTCTCCTTTTTCTTGGGCACACCTTCCAGACCCTTCCTTAACCCCTGCCCCCGTGTTCCCGGGCTAAGTACTGTACGACCCTCGCGCCCGGCTAGTTGAGCCTGTGTTGAGGCGGCATCTTCAGGCGTGTCCTGTGAGGATTTCATGAAGGGAGACTTTTTGCAATCCATGGTACGACCCTGCCCAGGCATATCATCCATATCCTCATTAGCAAGCTGATATCCCGATTCGTCATATGGTTGACTCATCATATCTATGTCACAGTCATACGCGTTTGTATTGAGGTAATCCATAGGGTCGACCTCCGTCTCATCATCCATTCTCTGTTCTACAGGAGAAATTACATTAGCCATAACTATTGCACCCCCTTCATCATGTCGTCCGCCGCTCTCACCCGGCACTACAGGAGATGGTAATTGCGTAGGCGGGGTGGTGGTCTTCGCACATGCTTGTTGATGTGTGGTAGTTATTGGTGTGCTCTCGGCCGGCTCCAAATGAATAAGATTCTTCGGCCATAGCAGCACCCAATTCTTGCAGCTTCCAATCTGCGGCGGGGTCTCGTCGTCCGCTCCCACATACTATACTGGAGGAGGCAAATCCTCGTGCCCCGATTTCACACTGGTCAAGCTAACCCTGAAGTGCCCAGCGGGGATCGGCTGGTTGTGGAACCTGCGTTGAGAGGGGTCCATTATCATCCCCTTTCCCACGTCCACCTTCTGGCCTATGATCAAGTAGAGTATGGTGCACGGGGTTTCTTTCACCTGCAAACACATATGCCTGTGGCGTAAAACAACCGAAAGGCAAAAAAATGGAATATTATATATATATATGTTGGTGCGACATGTATTTATCGTGATGGCGTCGAGATCAGCCAAAGACGATGGCCCACCTAGCGCGCCTGTGACTGAGGACGGGCTGCTATGAGCGGGAGCGGCTGCGAGAGGAGGCCCGGTTGCGTGAGCAAGTGATGGTGCGATGGTCTTTTTCTTCATGGAGTTGCTCCTGACGAAACCAGGCATCAGGAAATCATGTACCGTCTTGTCTGGATTTTCCTTCGCCCAGTTGATGATAACTGGAACCAAGTTAGTAGCAAAATCATTTCTGCAGGCAGTTACAGCTGCATTGACTGCCTGCTGTAGCAACTCATATTTGTCCTTGGCTGCAATTTTCGCGTCCTTAGCTGCTTTTTTCTTGACCGCAAGCTTCACCTTCATGTCGATGTCTGCCTGACTAAACTTCATTTTCAACTTCTTGGCCTCCGGGCCCTTGTTGTAAAACACCTCCCACGTGGCGCCGTCTCCAGCGCCGTGCACACGACCATATTGCGGCCGTTGATCCAAAGGGAGTCCCTTAAGTTCGTTCAAGGCCCGGTTGAGAGGGGTGTCCCACTTGGGCCTCATCGGAGAAGTAGGGCTTTCGGCTGCAAGCTGGTGTTGCTTCTCCAGTAGTCTAATCAATTTCCTCGTGATCTTGTCCGTGTAAAAAACCTTTTTCTCCTTGTCCCACTTGTAGCGGGCCCTGATGAAGTCATGCTCCAAGGGGTTGGTGAACTTCGCGAAGGGGTCTGGGAGACCCGCGGCTTCACGTCCCGCGTCCTCCTTATCCCATATGGGCCTTTTACCGAGGTAGCCACGGCTTCCGAGGCAATGCTTCCCCGTGTTCCTTTGCTGAAGGCTCTTGAATTTCGCAGCCTTAGCCTTGGCTGCCTCGGTAGCGCAAGTGTCCTTGGACTTTTTGAACTCCTCTTCCGTAAGTGTCGGATTTTCCTCCAGAATCATGGACAGGGGTTCATCAGCCTCAATAGCTCGTTTCACCCTCGTTTTCCAGGAGGCCAAATCATTGCTGAACATGCCCATGGCGTGATTGTTAATCTTTTTCATCTTTGGATCATCCCACGGTTGTTCTATGTTATCATCCCGGTCGGGGAACTTGAATCTCTTGTGCAACTTTGTTAGGAGCAACTGCGTCAAATGTTCTTTACTCCTTAAGTCATCGTCGTTGATGCTCGCGCATTCCCGTAGGATGCATCCTACTTGGTTCCCATAGCACTTGCGAGGTTCTTCCGGCTCTAACGTCTCAAACTTGCCAGTTGCCATCTTTGTGATCACAAGTCATCCAATCCCTAGTTTGTTAGGTTTATATGCCGGTACCTTCCCTGCCGGTACCTTCCCCACCGGTCTCGGTGCCGCCATCGGTGCCGGTGTTGTCGGTGTCGATGTCGGCGTCAGTACCATCATCGAGGCCGACCTGCAAACCTTGCTAAGCAGTCAAATAGTCGAGGTACTCTTGTTCACCCTCATAATCCATCTCGTCTGCATCTTGGTCAGAAGGCCCAGTTTCTTCATTGTTCGACATGTTTCCTATGATTAAGAGTCCTCATTTATTTCTAAAAGTATGAATAAATGACAAATGACATAAAAAGAAATCTATGTGCCAGCACTCGATATGCCAACTATGTAGCACAAAATCATGCCTTTATTCACGGGATATTTCGGCATGACCTTTGCTAAAAATGTACATATCGAGCGCCTGAAATTCACCGGAACGGAAATGAATCAACATTCCGGCGTAACATAGGCCACTCGGATCATTTTCCAAACATGACATGTCCAAAACATGACATATGCACATATCACATGTCCAGTTCAAATTTGCACATATCACATGTCCAGTTCAAATTTTGAAACCTAGCTAAATTCATAACTAAATAGTAACCTAATTAACATACTGCCCTAACTAAAACCTAAGTAAATTAGCCGAAGAACCCTAGCAGAGAGAGAGGGGGGGTTTACAGAGGGTGCAGGGGCGAGGAGGCAGGCCCGACGATGGTCGGGAGGGGAGAGGAG
>NC_041383.1:734742183-734750974 GCF_002162155.2 Triticum dicoccoides | reverse complement strand
CCTTCGCTACTGCCAGTTTTCCTTTTTCTTTTCCTTTATTTTATCCCACTTTTATTTCCCGAGGCAATGACCGAAGGGAGGGCGACATATATTGCATCATTTGACGGTTAAATATGTATGCAAAATAGGAACATATATATTACACATCATTGGACCCATGCATAATAATGGGTAAGTGTGTATACAAAATTGGAACATATATATATATATACATATATATATATATATATATATATATATATATATATATATATATATTACATCATTTGACCGATAACATAAGTTTCCTCAGTGCTGACGTTTTCGTTTTTGAGTCAGCTTCTTTCCCTTCTTGTTCATCGAAGAATAATTGAGCCCCTCATTTTGACTTTGCCTTTTCCATGGAGTATGATTTTTCTTAGGTAATGTAGTATTGATTCTTCTTTTGACGTATACTTCATCATCATCGTCATCTTCCCTCATTGGGTTGCTGTACTGATCATAGTCTTCCTCGTTGGCGACTCCATCCATTCCAATGATGTTCCTTTTGCCTCTCCTCGGGACAACACGGCTGGGATTGCGCGGGTCAGTTATGAAGAAGCATTGTGTCACGTGCTTAGCGTGTACCCATGACTCGTTTTTTGCGATAGCGTTCACGGTTGCGCTCTTGGCGTCGGGTATAGTCATGGTAGTGAAAATCCGGCTTTCTCTTTCGACATTCTTAGCCCATCTGACATGGAACATCGTCGTGTTGTGCAGTCCAGAGTAGTCAAGCTCCCAGATCTCCTCGACCCTTCCATAAAATCGTTCAGTTGCGCCGTTGTCGCTGCCGGTCATGCATCCCATCGTCACCCCTGAGTTCTGATCATCATTGTCCATATATTTGGCCTCCGTGTAGAACGTGTATCCATTGATATCATATGCCTGATAGGTTACGAGGTTGGGCGAGGGGCCATGTGCTAAGGCGTATATGAGCAATCCGTCCTTAGAGCCCTCCTCCGGAGGATTAGCAATAATATGCTCTTTTAACCAATGCAAGAAAGTGGAGTTGTGCTCTCTAGTAACTTCGGCGTCCGTCCTGCATACCCCCCGGTCATGATACTTCTTTGCGGTAATTTCTTTGTGCAGTGCCACGAAAGGATCTACCTCGTCTAGGTGTTGTAGAACTACCAAGTTTTCTCTATCAAAGTCGTTGCATCGATCTGAGTATGCCACGTGCAGTTCCCTGCGACCGTTGTAGTGACCATCTCCTTCGAGCCTCCCATCGTGCTTGTTAACGGTCAAACCAACACTAACACCAGGCGGCTGGTCTGCGCCATATAGAAAATTCTCACAGAAAGAGATGCAGTCTTGTGCCAAATAGCCCTGGACGATGCTTCCATCCGGACGGGACATGTTACGAATGAATCCTTTGATGATCCCATTCATCCTCTCAAATGGCATCATGTTGTGCAGGAATGACGGCCCCAGGACTATTATGTCATCCACAATATGGACACACAGATGCACCATCATGTCAAAGAACGCAGGCGGGAAGTACATCTCAAGCTCATTAAGTATCACAACGATCTCTTCCTGTATCCTTTGGAGCTGCTTCACACTGATCGACTTTCGAGAGATGACGCCGAAAAAGTTGCAGAGACCAATAAGCGTGTCACGGACGTGCTTGTCCATTATCCCTCTAAGGGCAATAGGTCGTATCTGCGTCATCATCACATGACAGTCATGAGACTTCATCCCGCTAAAACTTTTCTTGTCCGTGTCTAGATATCTTCTTATCTTGCCACAGTAACCGGAACTAACTTTGATTCCGGTAAGGCACTTAAAGAAGGCATTGATCTCAGCCTGACTTAAGGTGAAGCAAGAAGGGGGGAAATAATCCTCTTTCTTTATTTTCTTGCCCTTCTTCTCCCGTGCCTCTGTCTCCGTCTCTGTCTCGTCTGACATTTTACGGGGCGGCATGTGCAAATCTTCCCTAATTTTCAAATCTTGCAAGTCTTTTCTTACCATCGGCCCATTCTTGGTCTTATCCGGCATGTTCATCAGTGTTGCGAGCAAGCTCTCAATGACACTCTTACAGATATGCATTTGATCAAGGCAATGAGGTGTATCGAGTTTGTGCCAGTACTCCAAGTCCCAGAACACAGACCTCGTCTTCCATACCTTCAGTAGCGGCTCCGGCTCCTTTCTCATCGTCTTTCCCGGCGCGGGGCACTCCTTCCAGTTTTTCAACAGCTCATCGATTTCGGCACCGCTCCACTTACGTGGAGGTCCTCGATGCTTAGCGTGACCATTGAATAGATCTCCACGGTTTCTCCACGGGTCGTCCTGTTCAAGCCATCTTCGATGCCCCATGTACACGATGTTCCCAGACCCACCATCTTTCCTTGACGTTAGCTGTTGAGACGTCGTATCATCCATGCACCGCGTGCATCCACAATATCCATGGCACACCTGGCCTGCCACATATCCGTAACCGAGATAGTCCTGCACCGTCGTGATCAGCGCGGCTTTCATGTTGAAATACTCACCTTTGCTGGCGTCCCATGTCTTGGCCGGTGTTTTCCATAACGTGTCTAACTCCTCTTGAAGTAGCCCCAGATACAAATTAATATTATTTCCTGGTTGTTTTGGCCCTTGAATAAGCATGCTCATGTGAATGTACTTCGATTTCATGCACAACCAGGGGGGAGGTTGTACATCCATACAAACACTGGCCATGTGCTATGGTTGGTATTCTGGTTGCCAAACGGATTCATGCCATCGGTACACGCGCCGAGCACGATGTTCCTTGCATCACATTCAAAATACCGATAGAAGTTGTTCAACGCTCTCCACTGGCTTCCATCCTTCACGTGTCTCAGCTTCGGATCATCTCCATCATCGGGCTTCTTCCTCTCCGCGTGCCAGCGCATTAGCTTTGCTTCCTTGGGATCTACAAAATACCTCTGGAGACGGGGAGTGATCGGTAAGTACCATACAACTTTCTGGGGACATTTCTTCCCGGCCTTCTTGTATCGAGAAGAATTGCACACCGGACAGCTTGTTTTTTCCACGTGCTCCTTCTGATAAATTATGCAATCGTTGATGCATGCATGGTATCTAACGTGTGGCAGATCAAGAGGGCACACGATCTTCTTGGCCTCATCAACACTAGTAGGACATAGATTACCCGCGGGAAGAACATCCTTTAGGTACTTGAGATGCTCATCGAGGATAGTGTCGGTCCATTTGTTTTTAGCCTTCGTCTTCAAGAGTTGGAGCGTGAAACTCAAGCGGGTCACCTCAGGATTGCAACCATCATACAATGGAGTGTTCGAGTCTACCACCAGTTGCTCCAGCTTAGCCTCCTCTCTAGAAGCAGCTCTCTCAGTACTCGTCTCCTTGCGAAGCAATGCTTGAACATGAGGGTCCCGCACGATTGAACTTAGTACCGACGAACTCTGTTGCGTGGAGTCCATGTCGTTCTCTCCGCCGCCATGTCCGGCCCCTTCTCCTCCGCCATGTCCGGCCCCTTCTTCGCCGCCATGTCCGGCCTCTTCCCCGTCGCCATTATCGATCATCTCTTCGTCTTGCCCCGTGTCATCATTGCCTGCCCCATCGGCATCCTCAACATCGTCATCCTCATCTTCAATTATCCACCGAGTACAGCCATCCATGAAACCAGTCATGAGCAGGTGCGCTTTGACACGACCATCGTCATGGGGGTTGAGCCAAACTATTCCTTTGCATTTTCGACACGGACATAAAACCTCTGTCGGGTTATTTTCTTTCATGTCCTGCACCGCCGACCGCAACCACCTGTCCACCATCGTTCCACTGACCATCGTCAACTCTGCACGGTAATAATAAACAAATTGATTATAAAAATGCATGCATGCATCAAAGTCATAAAAAAAATTGCATGACCTTCCCTAAAAATAGGACATATATGGATCTAGAGTTTGCCCGGAATTCGCCGAAATGGAAATAAATCGACATTTCGGCAAAACATAGGCAACTCAAAAGCACAATTTGGTGTGGCACACACACAATTTCCACAAACATATCACACACACATAAACATATTTCCATTTTGCAAAAGCATGAAATTTTCATCACCTCTATCTCCATCGAGATCGAGCACACGGTGGAGATGATGTTGTAGGGAGATCAAAAGTGCACAAAGCTCTTCTTGGCAAAGATAGATCTAGTTAGGGGGCAAATAGGTCACTTAACTAAATCCTACATCTACCTAGCTACCTAATTTGGGAGGAGACAACTTCAACTAGTGGAGGGGAAAGGAAAAAGAGAAAGGAGATGCATTAATGGAGGTGGTGTAGTTAGGTAGGAGTAATGAAGAGAGAGAAAGGTGGATAGAAGAGAAAGAGTAACGGGGGAGAAGTATTGAGGAAGAAGAAGACTGAGAGTTCGAGCATGTGGGGGAGGTAGGGGAAGGGAAGAGAGGAGGGGGAGGGGAGGCACGGGTGGGGAAATGTGGTGGGTTGGTGCGGGTTAGCAGTAGCGCGGGAGCAGAAACGCGCTGCTGATAAAGAATTAGTAGCAGCGCGCTTTGGGCCACGGTGCTACTGCTAACAGTGACAAATAAATTGCCAATTTGAAATGTAGCAGCAGCGATCTCAGTGAAAGCGCGCTACTACTACATCCGTAGTAGTAGCGCGGTTCAGGCCACGGCGCTACTGCTAAATGGAGCTCAGTGAACACCACCGGTCGATATTTGTAGCAGCGCAGTTTACACAGAGCACACTACTGCTAAAAACTTATCAGCAGCGAGTTTCCCGCACACGCGCTACTACTAATTAGCAGCAGCGCTCCTTTTTGAGCCGCGCTGCTGCTAAGATTCTGTGTATAGGCTTTTCCCTAGTAGTGTCTCCTTGTACTGATAGTGCATTACAAGGTCCAAGTCTCCGCTCCCCTACTCCACCATCCAAGGTGCTTGCTCTAACTTGGCAGTGTGATATCTGGTTGCATGTTTCATATGGTGTCTAGCTCGTATTTCTCCTAATTAGTGTAAACTGCATTTTCTTAGCTTACACATGATACATGTGAATATGACACGCTTTCCTGTTTTTGGTACATACTATATCTGTCTATCACACCATGTTCTTACATGAAACTACTCTTGCTGTGTATCCTGCATCAGTCACTTATGATGGGACACCTTTAAATTGGCAGTGTGATATTGGTTTTTGTCTTGAATATGATTTCTAGCATGTATTGCTTCTTTTTGATGAACGCCACCTATGACGAGACAATTTTAACTTGGCAGAGTGATATTGATTGCACCTTCCATATGGTGTCTTACAGTGTTTCTAATTTGTTGAAGTGCCTTCTGCTTAGTTACCACATCATAGGTGTGAATATGTCAAGCCGTCCATTTTTTCGTACATATTCCATCCTCATATCATGACTTTGCCTTTCATCAGAGTAGTGTTCGTCAGTATCATGCATGAATGAGTTTTGAAGAGCGAATGATATTACTTTTTCTTGTCGGTATGACCTCCACAATGTAAAATCAATAAAGCTGAAGGAAATTGGCAAGGCATTGGATGATGGTGGTCCTTCCGAGCAACTGAAATGGAGGTTCTCTACAGATTCTACTCCACCATCCTCCCAAAAAAATTCGCAAGACAAGCAAGGCTAGACAGTCAACGTAGCTGTGTAGATGATGAGCACATCTCCCCTACTCCACCATCACAAGTGCCTTCTCTAACTTGGCACTATTATATGTGGTTGCATGTTACATATGATGTCTAGCTTGTATTGCTTCTAACTTTGTTGAATTACATTTGCTTACTTTATACATAATGCCTGTGAATATGACATGTGTTCCTGTTTCTACATCAGACTACTATTCTTGCATATCCCGCATCAATCACTTATGATAAGGCACCTTTAAGTTGCCACTGTGATATTGGTTGTGTCTTGCATATGATTTCTAGCATGTACTGCTTCTAATTTGTTGAAACGCCATACAGTTTGAACTTGGCAGAGTGATATTGGTTGCATCTTTCATATGGTGTCTAGCTTGCAGTGCTTCTAATTTGTTAAAATGCCTTCTGCTTAGTTACCACATCATAGGTGTGAATATGTCACACATCCTGTTTTTCATACATATTCCATCCTTGCATCATGTGTTTGCCTTTCATCCGAGTAGTGTTCGTCAGTATTATGCATGAATGAGTTCTGAAGAGCGAATTTTATTCCTTTTTCTTATTGGTTTGACTTCACAATGCAAAATCATTACAGCTGAAGGAAATTAGTCCGCCAGTGGATGATGGTGGTCCTTCGGAGCAACTCAAACAGGGGGTCTCTATAGACTCTACTCCACCATCCTCCCAACAAGATTCGCAAGATAACACAAGGCTGGACAGTCAACATAGCTGTGTAGATGATGAGCACATCTCCCCTACTCCACCATCACAGGTGCTTGCTCTAACTTGGCACTATTATATGTGGTTGCATGTTGCGTATGATGTCTAGCTTGTATTGCTTCTAACTTGAATTGCATTTTCTTACTTTACACATAGTACCTGTGAATATGACACGTGTTCCTGTTTCTAGAACATACGTGTACATGATGAGCACATCTCCACTACTCCACCATCATAGGTGATTGCTCTTACTTGGAACTGTTATATGTGGTTGCGTTTTCCGTATGATGTCTAGTTTGTATTGCTTCTGATTATGTTGAATTGCATCTGCGTAGCTTACAACTTATACCTACAACGATCACTTACCAATAAGACACATTTAACTTGGGACTGTGATGTAGGTTGCATCTTGCATTGTCTTCTAGCTTGTACTGCTTCTAATTTCTTGAAATGGCACTTATGACAAGACACTTTTTACCTGATAGAGTGATATTGGTTGCATGTTCATATGGTGCCTAGCTTTCATTTCTTCTAATTTTGTTGAAATGCCTTCCGCTTACTATTTTTTCATACATATTCCATCCTCCTATCGTATGTGTGAATATGAAACGTTGTCTTTTTTGTATATATTCCATCCTCCTATCATGCGCTTGCCTTACATCAAAGTAGTGTTCGTCTGTATCATGCATCAACCAGTTATGCAGAGCTAATTTTATTCATCTTCTTGTGGTTTTGACTTCATAAGGCAATATCAGAAAATAGGAAGGAAAAGAGTAAGTTAGGGGATGTTGGTGGTCCTCCGCACCAACGCAAACAGAGACTCTCTAGATTAGCCACTGCTACTGCTAATGAAGTTGAAGTCCCAAGTCTACATGATGAGTTCATCTCCCGTACTCCACCAACGCAGGTGCTTGCTCTAAGTTGACAGTGTGATAATTGGTTTCATGTTTCATATGTTGTCTAGCCTGTATTTCTTCTATTTTGATTAAATTGCACCTGCTGAGTTTATACGTTATACATGTGCATATGACATGGCTTTTTGTGTCTAGAATACACTACATGTATCTGTCATACCATGTTCTTACATCAAAGTATTGTTGTTGTGTATCCCGCATCAGTCACTCATGATTGGACGCTTTTAACATGGCAGTTTGATAGTGGTTGCATCTTGCATTGATTTCTATGTTGTACTGCTTCTAATTTTTCGAATTGCCACTTATGACAAGACACTTTTAACTTGGCAGAGTAATATTGGTTGCATCTTTCATATGGTGTCTAGCTTGCATTACTTCTATTTTCTTGAAAATCCTTCTGCTTAGTTTGCACATCGTAGCTGTGAATATGTCATGCCGTCCTCTTTTTCTTACATATTCCATCCTCATACGGTTGTCTTACATCAAAGTATTGCTTGTCCGTATCATGCATCAATGAGTTCGGAAGAGTGATTTTATTCTTTTGTGTTGTGGGTACAGCTTGACATGGCAAAGTCAAAAAAGAGCAAGGAAAATAATATAGTAGGGAGTGTTGTTACTCGTCGGGTAAAACGGAAAAGGATCTACCATCGAGACTCTGCTGGTACTTATAGTGCAGTAGAAGGTCCAAGTCCACCGGCTAAATCTACAAACACAGTATCATCTGCTCCACCAGCTGCAGCATCCGCTTCAACTGTACTAGCATCTCAACCAGTTACTCATTCGTTTGCTTCGAAACTGGCCAGTTCCCAAGCTGCCTTCACACCTAACACTACTTCTGAAGCACTGCTAACACAACAGGACTTGGCAAGATCAGATGAACCTCATGAGCATCAACACCAAGACGGTACCTGACCGAGTCAAGTTGCAGTTGCATGCTCCTTTATATGTACTGTCACAGTTTGATGTACACTAACACTTTCCATATTCGTTGTTGAACTTGTTGGGGAACGTAGTAATTTCAAAAAAATCCTACGCACACGCAATATCATGGTGATGTATAGCAACGAGAGGGTAGAGTGTGTCCACGTACCCTTGTAGACCAAAAGCGGAAGCGTTATGTCAACGCGGTTGATGTAGTCGTATGTCTTCACGATCTGACCGATCCAAGCACCGAACGTATGGCACCTCCGAGTTCAGCACATGTTCAGCTCGATGACGATCCCCGGACTCTGATCCAGCAGGGTGTCGGGGATGAGTTCCGTCAGCACGACGGCATGGTGACGACAATGATGTTCTACCGAAGCAGGGCTTCGCCTAAGCACCGTAACAATATGACCGCGGTGGAATATGGTGGAGGGGGGCACCGCACACGGCTAAGGAACGATCACGAAGATAAACTTGTGTGTCATGGGGTGCCCCCTGCCCCCATATATAAAGGAGGGAGGGGGGAGGTGCGGCCGGTCCCCTAGGGATGCGCCTGGAGGAGTCCTACTCCCACCGGGAGTAGGACTCCCCCCTCTTGCC
>NC_041383.1:734735285-734741966 GCF_002162155.2 Triticum dicoccoides | reverse complement strand
GGTAACTCCCCGGTACTCCGGAAAAATCCCGGTTTCTCCCGGAATGATTCCGATATCCAAATATAGGCTTCCAATATATCAATCTTTATGTCTCGACCATTTCGAGACTCGTCGTCATGTCCGGGATCACATCCAGGACTCCGAACAACCTTCGGTACATTAAAATATATAAACTCATAATAAAACTGTCATCATAACGTTAAGCGTGCGGACCCTACGGGTTCGAGAACTATGTAGACATGACCTAGAACTATTCTCGGTCAATAACCAATAGCAGAACCTGGATGCTCATATTGGCTCCCACATATTCTATGAAGATCTTTATCGGTCAAATCGCATAACAACATACGTTGTTCCCTTTGTTATCGGCATGTTACTTGCCCGAGATTCGATCGTCGGTATCTAATACCTAGTTCAATCTCGTTACTGGCAAGTCTCTTTACTTGTTACGTAATGCATCATTCCGTAACTAACTCATTAGCTACATTTCTTGCAAGGCTTATAGTGATGTGCATTACCGAGAGGGCCCAGAGATACCTCTTCGACAATTGGAGTGACAAAACCTAATCTTGAAATACGCCAACCCAACATGTACCTTTGGATACACCTGTAGAGCTCCTTTATAATCACCCAGTTACGTTGTGACGTTTGGTAGCATACAAAGTGTTCCTCCGGTAAACGGGAGTTGCATAATCTCATAGTTACAGGAACATGTATAAGTCATGAAGAAAGCAATAGCAACATACTAAACGATCAAGTGCTAGGCTAACGGAATGGGTCATGTCAATCACATCATTCTCCTAATGATGTGATCCCGTTAATCAAATGACAACACATGTCTATGGTTAGGAAACATAACCATCTTTGATTAATGAGCTAGTCAAGTAGAGGCATACTAGTGACACTATGTTTGTCTATGTATTCACACATGTATTATGTTTCCGGTTAATACAATTCTAGCATGAATAATAAACATTTATCATGAACTAAGGAAATAAATAATAACTTTATTATTGCCTCTAGGGCATATTTCCTTCAGTCTCCCACTTGCACTAGAGTCAATAATCTAGTTCACATCACCATGTGATTTAACACCAATATTCACATCTTTATGTGATTAATACCCATAGTTCACATCGTCATGTGATCAACACCCAAAAGGTTTACTAGAGTCAATAATCTAGTTCACATTGCTATGTGATTAACACCCAAAGAGTACTAAGGTATGATCATGTTTTGCTCGTGAGAGAAGTTTAGTTAACGGGTCTATCATATTCAGAGCCGTATGTATTTTGCAAATATTCTATGTCCACAATGCTCTGCACGGAGCTACTCTAGCTGATTGCTCCCACTTTCAATATGTATCCAGATTGAGACTTAGAGTCATCTGGATTGGTGTAAAAGCTTGCATCGTTGTAACTTTTTACGACGGGCTCTTTTATCACCTCCATAATCGAGAAACATCTCCTTATTTCTCTAAGGATAATTTTGACCAATGTCCAGTGATATACTTCTAGATCACTATTGTACTCCCTTGCCAAATAGAGAGCAAGGTATACAATAGGTCTGGTACATAGCATACTTTATAGAACCTATGACTGAGGCATAGGGAATGACTTTCATTCTCTTTTCTATTTTCTGCCGTGGTCGGGATTTGAGTCTTACTCAATTTCACACCTTTGCAACACAGGAAGGAACTCTTTCTTTGACTGTTCCATTTTGAACTATTTCAAAATCTTGAAAAGGTATGTACTTATTGAAAAACTTATCAAGCATCTTGATCTATCTCAATAGATCTTGATGCTCAATACGTAAGTAGCTTTACTGAGGTCTTTCTTTTAAAGAACTCCTTTCAAAAACTCCTTTATCTTTTCCAAAAAAATTCTACATCATTTCTGATCAACAATATGTTACTCACATATATTTATCAGAAAGGCAGTAGTGCTCCCACTCACTTTATTGTAAATACAGGCTTCTCCAAAAGTCTGTATAAAACCATATGCTTTGATCAACTCATCAAAGCGTATATTCCAACTCCGAGATGCTTGCACCAGTCCATTGATGGATCGCTGGAGCTTGCACATTTTGTTAGCACCTTTAGGCTTAACAAAACCTTCTGGTTGCATCATATACAACTGTTCTTTAAAGAATACATTGAGGACTGCAGTTTTGACATCCATTTGCTAGATTTCATAAAATGTGGCAATTGCTAACATGATTCGGACAGACTTAAGCATCGATACGAGTGAGAAAATCTCATCGTATTCAACACCTTGAACTTGTCGAAAACCTTTCGCAACAAGTCGAGCTTAGTAGATAGTAACACTACTATCAGTGTCCGTCTTCCTCTTGAAGATCCATTTATTTAACATGGCTTGCTGATCATCGAGCAAGTCAATCAAATTCCATACTTTGTTCTCATACATGGATCCCATCTCAGATTTTATGGCCTCAAGCCATTTCGCGGAATCTGGGCTCATCATCGCTTCCTCATAGTTCGTAGGTTCGTCATGGTCTAGTAACATGACTTCCAGAACAGGATTACCATACCACGCTGGTGCGGATCTTTCTCTAGAAGACCTACGAGGTTTTGTAGTAAATTGATTTGAAGTTTCATGATCATCATCATTAGCTTCCTCACTAATTGGTGTAGGAATCACTGGAACTGATTTCTGTGATGAACTACTTTCCAATTCAGTAGAAGGTACAATTACCTCATCAAGTTCTACTTTCCTCCCACTCACTTCTTTCGAGAGAAACTCCTTCTTCAGAAAGGATCCATCTTAGCAACGAATAACTTGCCTTCGGATCTGTGATAGAAGGTGTACCCAATAGTTACCTTTGGGTATTCTATGAAGACGCACTTCTCCGATTTGGGTTCGAGCTTATCAGGTTGAAACTTTTTCACATAAGCATCGCAGCCCCAAACTTTAAGAAACGACAACTTTGGTTTCTTGCCAAACCACAATTCATAAGGCGTCGTCTCAACGGATTTTGATGGTGCCCTATTTAAAGTGAATGCAGTTGTCTCTAATGCATAACCCCAAAACGATAGTGGTAAATCGATAAGAGACATCATAGATCGCACTATATCCAATAAAGTATGGTTATGACGTTCGGACACACCATTAAGCTGTGGTGTTCCAGGTGGCATGAGTTTGTGAAACTATTGCACATTGTTTTAATTGAAGACCAAACTCGTAACTCAAATATTCTTCTCCATGATCAGATTGTAGAAACTTTATTTTCTTGTTACGATGATTTTCTACTTCACTCTGAAATTGTTTGAACTTTTCAAATGTTTCAGACTTATGTTTCATCAAGTAGATATACCCATATCTGCTCAAATCATCTGTGAAGGTCAGAAAATAACGATACACGCCGCAAGCCTTAACACTCATCGGATCGCATACATCGGTATGTATTATTTCCAATAAGTCAGTAGCTCGTTCCATTGTTCCGGAGAACGGAGTTTTAGTCATCTTGCCCAAAAGGCACAGTTCGCAAGCATCAAATGATTCATAACCAAGTGATTCTGAAAATCCATCTTTATGGAGCTTCTTCATGCGCTTTACACCGATATGACCCAAACGGCAGTGCCACAAATAGGTTGCACTATCATTATTAACTTTGCATCTTTTGGCATCAATATTATGAATATGTGTATCACTACAATCGAGATCCAACAAACTATTTTCATTGGGTGTATGACCATCGAAGGTTTTATTCATGTAAACAGAACAAGAATTATTCTTTGACTTTAAATGAATAACCATATCGCAATGAACATGATCAAATCATATTCATGTTCAACGCAAATGCCAAATAACATTTATTTAGGTTTAACACTAATCCCGGAAGTATAGGGAGTGTGCGATGATGATCATATCAATCTTGGAACCACTTCCAATACACATCGTCACCTCACCCTGAACTAGTCTCTGTTTATTCTGTAACTCCTATTTCGAGTCACTAAGTTTTAGCAACCGAACAAGTATCAAATACTCAGGGGCTCCTATAAACACTAGTAAGGTACACATCAATAACCTGTATATCAAATAAACCCTTGTTCACTTTGCCATCCTTCTTATCCACCAAATATTCAGGGCATTTCCGCTTCTAGTGACCATTTACTTTGCAGTATAATCACTCAGTTTCGGGCTTTGTTCCAGCTTTGGGCTTCTTCGTGGGAGTGACAACTTGCTTGCCATTCTACTTGAAGTTCCCCTTTCTTTGCCTTTGCCCTTTTCTTGAAACTAGTGATCTTGTCAACCATCAACACTTGATGCTCTTTCTTGATTTCTACCTTCGTCGATTTCAACATCACGAAGAGCTCGGGAATTGCTTTCGTCATCCCTTGCATACTATAGTTCATCACAAAGTTCTACTAACTTGGTGATGGTGACTAGAGAACTCTGTCAATCACTATCTTATCTGGAAGATTAACTCCCACTTGATTCAAGCGATTGTAGTACCCAGACAATCTGAGCACATGCTCACTAGTTGAGCGATTCTCCTCCATCTTTTAGCCATAGAACTTGTTGGAGACTTCATATCTCTCAACTCGGGTATTTTCTTGAAATATTAACTTCAACTCCTGGAACATCTCATATGGTCCATGACGTTTAAAATGTCTTTGAAGTCCCGATTCTAAGCCGTTAAGCATGGTGCACTAAACTATCAAGTAGTTATCATATTGAGCTAGTCAAACGTTCATAACGTCTGCATCTGCTCCTGCAATAGGTCTGTCACCTAGTGGTGCATTAAGGACATAATTCTTCTGTGCAGCAATGACGATAAACCTCAGATCACGGATCCAATCTGCATCATTGCTACTAACATCTTTCAACACAGTTTTCTCTAGGAACATATCAAAATAAACATATGAAAGCAACAACGCAAGCTATTGATCTACAACATAATTTGCAAAATACTACTAGGACTAACTTCATGATAAATTCAAGTTCAATTAATCATATTACTTAAGAACTCCCACTTAGACAGACATCTCTCTAGTCATCTAAGCGATCACGTGATCCAAATCAACTAAACCATGTCCGATCATCACGTGAGATGGAGCAGTTTCAATGGTGAACATCACTATGTTGATCATATCTACTATATGATTCACGTTCAACCTTTCGGTCTCCGTGTTCCGAGGCCATATCTGTATATGCTAGGCTTGTCAAGTTTAACCTGAGTATTCCTCGTGTGCAACTATTTTGCACCCGTTGTATTTGAACGTAGAAGCTATCACACCCGATCATCACGTGGTGTCTCAGCACGAAGAACTTTCGCGACGGTGCATACTCAGGGAGAACACTTCTTGATAATTTAGTGAAAGATCATCTTAAAATGCTACCATCAATCAAAGCAAGATAAGATGCATAAAGGATAAACATCACATGCAATCAATATAAGTGATATGATATGGCCATCATCATCTTGTGCTTGTGATCTCCATCTCCGAAGCACTGTCGTGATCACCATCATCACCGGCACGACACCTTGATCTCCATCGTAGCATCGTTGTGGTTACACCATCTATTACTTCTATGACTATCGCTACCGCTTAGTGATAAAGTAAAGCAATTATAGGGTGTTTGCATTTCATACAATAAAGCGACAACCATATGGCTCCTGCCAGTTGCCGATAACTTCGGTTACAAAACATGATCATCTCATACAATAAAATATAGCATCACGTCTTGACCATATCACATCACAACATGCCCTGCAAAAACAAGTTAGACGTCCTCTACTTTGTTATTGCAAATTTTACGTGGCTGCTATGGGCTGAGCAAGAACCGTTCTTACCTACGCATCAAAACCACAACGATAGTTCGTCAAGTTGGTGTTGTTTTAACCTTCACAAGGACCGGGCGTAGCCACACTCAGTTCAACTAAAGTTGGAGAAACAGACACCCGCTAGTCACCTGTGTGCAAAGCACGGCGGTAAAACCAGTCTCGCGTAAGCGTACGCGTAATGTCGGTCCGGGCCGCCTCATCCAACAATACCGTTGAACCAAAGTATGACATGCTGGTAAGCAGTATGACTTGTATCGCCCACAACTCACTTGTGTTCTACTCGTGCATATAACATCAACGCATAAAACCTAGGCTCGGATGCCACTGTTGGGGAATGTAGTAATTTCAAAAAAAATCCTACGCACACGCAAGATCATGGTGATGTATAGCAACAAGAGGGGAGAGTGTGTCCACGTACCCTCGTAGACCAAAAGCGGAAGCGTTATGACAACGCGGTTGATGTAGTCGTACGTCTTCACGATCTGACCAATCCAAGCACCGAACATATGGCACCTCTGAGTTCAGCACACGTTCAGCTCGATGACCATCCCCGGACTCCGATCCAGCAGGGTGTTGGGGATGAGTTCCGTCAGCACGACGGCATGGTGACGACGATGATGTTCTACCGACGCAGGGCTTCGCCTAAGTACCGCAACAATATGACCGCGGTGGAATATGGTGGAGGGGGGCACCGCACACGGCTAAGGAACGATCATGAAGATCAACTTGTGTGTCATGGGGTGCCCCCCTGCCCCCGTATATAAAGGAGAGAGGGGGGAGGTGCGGCCGGTCCCCTAGGGGTGCGCCTGGAGGAGTCCTACTCCCATCGGGAGTAGGACTCCCCCCTCTTGCCTTGGTGGAGAAGGAAAGGGG
>NC_041383.1:734629362-734735014 GCF_002162155.2 Triticum dicoccoides | reverse complement strand
CGGTAACCCCCCAGTACTCCGGAAAAATTCCGGTTTCTCCCGGAACGATTCCGATATCCAAATATAGGCTTCCAATATATCAATCTTTATGTCTCGACCATTTCGAGACTCCTCGTCATGTCCGGGATCACATCCGGGACTCCGAACAACCTTCGGTACATCAAAATATATAAACTCATAATAAAACTGTCATCGTAACGTTAAGCGTGCGGACCCTACGGGTTAGAGAACTATGTAGACATGACCTAGAACTATTCTCGGTCAATAACCAATAGCGGAACCTGGATGCTCATATTGTCTCCCAGATATTCTACGAAGATCTTTATCGGTCAAGCCGCATAACAACATACGTTGTTCCCATTGTCATCGGCATGTTACTTGCCCGAGATTCGATCGTCGGTATCTAATACCTAGTTCAATCTCATTACCGGCAAGTCTCTTTACTCGTTACGTAATGCATCATTCCGTAACTAACTCATTAGCTACATTGCTTGCAAGGCTTATAGTGATGTGCATTACCGAGAGGGCCCAGAGATACCTCTCCGACAATCGGAGTGACAAAACCTAATCTCGAAATACGCTAACGCAACATGTACCTTTGGAGACACCTGTAGAGCTCCTTTATAATCACCCAGTTACATTGTGACGTTTGGTAGCACACAAAGTGTTCCTCCGGTAAACGGGAGTTGCGTAATCTCACTGTTACAAGAACATGTATAAGTCATGAAGAAAGCAATAGGAACATACTAAACGATCAAGTGCTAGGCTAACGGAATGGGTCATGTCAATCACATCATTCTCCTAATGATGTGATCCCGTTAATCAAATGACAACACATGTCTATGGTTAGGAAACATAACCATCTTTGATTAATGAGTTAGTCAAGTAGAGGCATACTAGTGACACTATGTTTGTGTATGTATTCACACATGTATTATGTTTCCGGTTAATACAATTCTAGCATGAATAATAAACATTTATCATGAAATAAGGAAATAAATAATAACTTTATTATTGACTCTAGGGCATATTTCCTTCAGAACTAGCACCATGGCACAAGCGGAAACAGACATTAGGGATAATGATTGACATATTCACAAAATCTAAAGGAGGAAGAATGGAGATCCATTTTGAGGCAGGTTTAAAAAGGGAACGTGATGCTACAGAGTCAGCCAAGTTAGTATCAGAGGCAGCCGTTGCCGTTAGGTGTCATGAACGTATCCTCCCAACGTGGATCCAGTACAGGAATGAGAAAGACAATACCCAGTTTAACACCTTCCTTGACCATTTATCCGTAAGTAATGTTATTCATCACAATTAGTGTTGGGGAACGTAGTAGAAATTCAAAATTTTCTAAGCATCACCAAGATCAACCTATGGAGAGAGTAGCAAAGAGAGAGAGAGGGAGTGCATCTTCATACCCTTGAATATCACTAAGCGGAAGCGTTACAAGAACGCGGATAAAGGAGTCGTACTCGTAGCGATTCAGATCGCGATTGATTCTGATCTAAGCACTGAACAATGGCGCCTCCGCGTTCAACACACGTATAGCCCGGGGACGTCTCCTCCTTCTTGATCCAGCAAGGGGAGAGGAGAAGTTGAGGGAGAGCTCCGGCAGCACAACAGCGTGGTGGTGGAGCTTGCAGTTCTCTGGCAGGGCTTCGCCAAGCACTACCGAGGAGGATGTGGAGTTAGAGAGGGGGAGGGCTGCGCTAGGGGCAAGGGTGAAGCTCCCATGCGCCTCCCCACTATATATAGGGGTGGAGGGGCCTGGTTTCTTTCCCTCCAAGTCCATTGGGGCGTTGGCAAAGGTGGGAGGAAAGAAATCCCATCATTTCCTTCCCCACCGATTGTTAGCCCCCCCTTTTAGGGATCTTGATCTTATCCCTTCGGGATATGATCATATTCCTTCTAAGGGGGGATCTTGGTGCGCCTTGACCAGGGGTGTGGGGCCTTGCCCCCACTACCCACGTTCATGTGGGTCCCCCCATGCAGGTGGACCCCACTCTGGAACCTTCTAGAACCTTCCCGGTACAATACCGAAAAATCCCGAACATTTTCCGGTGGCCAAAATAGGACTTCCCATATATAAATCTTTATCTCCGGACCATTTCGGAACTCCTCGTGACGTCCGGGATCTCATCCGGGACTCCGAACAACATTCGGTAACTGCACACTAATTCCCATAACAACTCTAGCGTCACCGAACCTTAAGTGTGTAGACCCTACGGGTTCGGGAATCATGCAGACATGACCGAGACATCTCTCTGGCCAATAACCAACAGCAGGATCTGGATACCCATGTTGGCTCCCACATGTTCCACGATGATCTCATCGGATGAACCACGATGTCAAGGATTCAAGCAATCCCGTATACAATTCCCTTTGTCAATCGGTATGTTACTTGCCCGAGATTCAATCGTCGGTATCCGAATACCTCGTTCAATCTCGTTACCGGCAACTCACTTTACTCGTTCCATAATGCATGATCCCGTGACTAACTACTTAGTCACATTGAGTTCATTATGATGGTGCATTACCGAGTGGGCCTAGAGATACCTCTCCGTCATACGGAGTGACAAATCCCAGTCTCGATTCGTGCCAACCCAACAGACACTTTCGGAGATACCCGTAGTGCACCTTTATAGTCACCCAGTTACGTTGTGACGTTTGGTACACCCAAAGCACTCCTACGGTATCAGGGAGTTACACAATCTCATGGTCTAAGGAAATGATACTTGACATTAGAAAAGCTTAAGCAAACGAACTACCCGATCTTGTGCTATGCTTAGGATTGGGTCTTGTCCATCACATCATTCTCCTAATGATGTGATCCCATTATCAGTGACATCCAATGTCCATGGTCAGGAAACCATAACCATCTATTGATCAACGAGCTAGTCAACTAGAGGCTCACTAGGGACATGTTGTGGTCTATGTATTCACACATGTATTACGGTTTCCAGTTAATACAATTATAACATGAACAATAGACAATTATCATGAACAAGGAAATATAATAATAACCATTTTATTATTGCCTCTAGGGCATATTTCCAACAGTCTCCCACTTGCACTAGAGTCAATAATCTAGTTCACATCACTATGTGATTGTAACGAGTCCAACACCCATTGGGTTTGATCATATCTCGCTTGTGAGAGAGGTTACTAGTCAATGGGTCTGAATCTTTCAGATCCGTGTGTGCTTTACAAATCTCTATGTCATCTCCTAGATGCAGCTACCACGCTCTATTTGGAGCTATTCCAAATAACCGTTCTATTATACAATTCCGGTTTACTACTCATAATAATCTGGATTAGTGTCAAAGTTAGCATCGGCGTAACCCTTTACGACGAACTCTTTTACCACCTCCATAATCGAGAAAATTACTTAGTCCACTAGTTACTTAGGAAATGTTTGACCGTTGTCTTGTGATCCATTCCTAGATCATTCTTGTACCCCTTGACTGATTCATGGCAAGGCACATTTCAGATGCGGTACACAGCATAACCTACAGTAGAGCCTACGTCTAAAGCATAGGAGACGACCTTCGTCCTTTCTCTCTCTTCTGCTGTGGTCAGGTCTTGAGTCTTACTCAGTACTCACACCTTATAACACAGCCAAGAACTCCTTCTTTGCCGATCTATTTTGAACTCCTTCAAAATCTTGTCACAGTATGTATTCATTTGAAAGTACTATTAAGCGTTTTGATCTATCCTTATAGATCTTGATGCTCAATGTTCAAGTAGCTTAATCCAGGTTTTCCATTGAAAACCACTTTTCAAATAACCCTATATGCTTTCCAGAAATTCTACATCATTTCCGATCAACAATATGTCAACAACATATACTCATCAGAAATGCTATAGTGCTCCCACTCACTTCTTTGGAAATACAAGTTTCTCATAAACTTTGTATAAACCCAAAATCTTTGATTATCTCATCAAAGTGTATATTCCAACTTCCAGATGCTTGTCCTTAGAAGGATTGCTGGAGCTTTGCATACTTGTTAGCATCTTTTAGGATTGATAAAACCTCTTGGTTGTATCACATACAACCTTTCCTCAAGAATAACATCGAGGAAACAATGTTTTGACATCCTATCTGCAAGATTTCATAAATCATGCAGTAACTGCTAATATAATTCCAATAGAATCTTTAGCATCGCTACAAATGAGAAAGTCTCATCGTAGTCAACTCCTTGAACTTGTCGGAAAACATCTTAGCGACAAGTCGAGCTTTCTTAATGGTGACAGTTACCATCATTGTTCGTCTTCCTTTTAAAATCCATCTGTACCCAACAGCCTTACGACCATCAAGTAGTTCTTCCAAAGTCCACACTTTTTTTTCATACATGAATCCTCTCTCGGATTTTATGGCCTCTAGCCATTTGTTGAAATCCGGGCCCACCATCGCTTCTCCATAGCTCGTAGGTTCATTGTTTTCTAGCAACATGACTTCCAAGACAGGACTACCATACCACTCTGAAGTAGTACACATCCTTGTCGACCTACGAGGTTTGGTAGTGACTTGATCCAAGGTTTCATGATCACTATCATCAGCTTCCACTTCAATTGGTGTAGGTGCCACAGGAACAACTTCTTGTGCCCTTCTACACACTGTTTGAAGTGATGGTTCAATAACCTCATCAAGTCTCCACCTCCCACTCAATTCTTTCGAGAGAAACTATTCCTCGAGAAAGGACCCGTTTCTAGAAACAATCACTTTTGCTTGTGGGTCTGAATTAGGAGGTATACCCAACTGTTTTGGGTGTCCTATGAAGATGTATTTATCCGCTTTGGGTTCGAGCTTATCAGGATGAAACTTTTTCACATAAGCGTCGCAGCCCAAAATTTTCAAGAAACGACAGCTTAGGTTTGTCTAAACCATAGTTCATACGGTGTCATCTCAATGGAATTACGTGGTGCCCTATTTAAAGTGAATGCGGTTGTCTCTAATGCGTAACCCATAAACGATAGTGGTAATTCGATAAGAGACATCATGGTATGCCCCATATCCAATAGGGTGCATCTATGATGTTCGGACACACCATCACACTATGGACTTCCAGGCGGTATTAGTTGTGAAACAATTTCCACAATGTCTTAATTGTATACCAAACTCATAACTCAGATATTCATCTCTATGATCATATCATAGACATTTTATCCTCTTGTCACGATGATCTTCAACTTCACTTTGAAATTACTTGAACCTTTCAATAATTCAGACTTGTGTTTCATCAAGTAAATATACTCAGCATCTACTCAAATCGTCTGTGAAGTAAGAACATAACGACATCCACTGCGTGCCTCAGCACTCATTGGACTGCACACATCAAAATGTATTACTTCCAACAAGTTGCTTTCTTGTTCCATTTCACTGAAAACGAGGCCTTTCAGTCATCTTGCCCATGTGGTATGATTTGCATGACTCAAGTGATTCAAAATCAAGTGAGTCCAAATGATCCATCTGCATGGAGTTTCTTCATGCGTATATACCAATAGACATGGTTCGCATGTCTCAATCTTTTCAAAAACAAGTGAGTCCAAAGATCCATCAACATGGAGCTTCTTCATGCGTTTTATACCAATATGACTCAAATGGCAGTGCCACAAGTATGTGGTATTATCATTACTATCTTATATCTTTTGGCATGAACATGTGTATCACTATGATTGAGATTCAATAAACTATTCATTTCAGGTGCAAGACCATTGAAGGTATTATTCAAATAAACAGAGTAACCATTATTCTCCTTAAATGAATAACCGTATTGCGATAGACATAATCCAATCATGTCTATGCTCAACGCAAACACCAAATAACAATTATTTAGGTTTAACACCAATCTCGATGGTAGAGGGAGTATGTAATGCTTGATCACATCAAGCTTGGAAACACTTCCAACACATATCATCATCTCACCTTTAGCTAGTCTCCGTTTATTCCGTAGCCTTTTATTTCGAGTTAATAACACTTAGCAACTGAACCGGTATCTATTACCATGATGCTACTAGGAGTAGTAGTAAAGTACACATAAATATAATGTATATCCAATATACTTCTGTCAACCTTGCCAGCCTTCTCATCTACCAAATATCTAGGGTAATTCTGCTCCAGTGAGCGTTCCCCTTATTACAGAAGCACTTAGTCTCAGGTTTGGGTTCAACCTTGGGTTTCTTCACTAGAGCAGCAGCTGATTTGCCGTTTCATGAAGTATCCCTTCTTGCCCTTGCCCTTCTTGAAACTAGTAGTTTCACTAACCATCAACAATTGATGCTCCTTCTGGATTTCTACTTTCACGGTGTCAAACATCGCGAATATTTCAAGGATCATCATATCTATCCCTGATATGTTATAGTTCATCACGAAGCTCTAGTAGCTTGGTGGCAATGACTTTAGAGAAACATCACTATCTCATCTGGAAGATTAACTCCCACTCGATTCAAGTGATTGTTGTACACAGACAATATGAGTACAAGCTCAACGATTGAGCTTTTCTCCCTTAGTTTGTAGGCTAAGAAACTCGTCGGAGGTCTCATACCTCTTGATGTGGGCACGAGCCTGAAATCCCAATTTCATCCCTTGGAACATCTCATATGTTCCGCGACGTTTCAAAAAACGCCTTCGGCGCCACAATTCTAAACCGTTTAACATTACTGAACTATCATGTAGTCATCAAAACGTGTATGTCAGATGTTCGCAACATCCACAGACGATGTTCGAGGTTCAGCACACCGAGCGGTGCATTAAGGACATAAGCCTTCTGCGCAGCAATGAGGACAATCCTCAGTTTACGAACCCAGTCCGCATAATTGGTACTATCAACTTTCAACTATATTTTCTCTAGGAACATATCTAAACAGTAGACTAAAGCGCGAGCTTACGACATAATTTGTAAAGACCTTTTTGACTATGTTCATGATAATTAAGTTCATCTAATCACATTATTTGATGAACTCACACTCAGATAGACATCCCTCTAGTCATCTAATTGATACATGATCCGAGTCAACTAGGCAGTATCCGATCATCACGTGAGACGGACTAGTCATCATCGGTGAACATCTTCATGTTGATCGTACCTACTATACGACTCATGTTCGACCTTTTAGTCTCTTGTGTTTCGAGGCCATGTCTGTACATGCTAGGCTCGTCAAGTCAACCTAAGTGTTTCGCGTGTGTAAATCTGGCTTACACCCGTTGTATGTGAACATTAGAATCTATCACACCCGATCATCACGTGGTGCTTCGAAGCAACGATCTTTTGCAACGGTGCATAGTTAGGCGGAACACTTTCTTGAAATTATTATGAGGGATCATCTTATTTACTACCGTCATTCTAAGAAAATAAGATGCATAAACATGATAAACATCACATGCAATCAAATAGTGACATGATATGGCCAATATCATTTTGCTTTTTTTGATCTCCATCTTCGGGGCTCCATGATCATCATCGTCACCGGCATGACACCATGATCTCCATCATCATGATCTCCATCATCGTGTCTCCATGAAGTTGTCTCGCCAACTATTACTTCTACTACTATGGCTAACGGTTTAGCAATGAAGTAAAGTAATTACATGGCGTTATTTAGTGACACGCAGGTCATACAATAAATTAAGACAACTCCTATGGCTCCTACCGGTTGTCATACTCATCGACATGCAAGTCGTGATTCCTATTACAAGAACATGATCAATCTCATACATCACATATCATTCATCACATTCTTTTGGCCATATCACATCACATAGCATACCCTGCAAAAACAAGTTAGACGTCCTCTAATTGTTGTTTGAATGTTTACGTGGCTGCTATGGGTTTCTTGCAAGAATGTTTCTTACCTACGCAAATGCCACAACGTGATATACCAATTGTTATTTACCCTTCATAAGGACCCTTTTCATTGAATCTGATCCGACTAAAGTGGGAGAGACTGGCACCCGCTAGCCACCTTATGCAACAAGTGCATGTCAGTCGGTGGAACCTGTCTCACGTAAGTGTACATGTAAGGTCAGTCCAGGCCACTTCATCCCACAATACTGTCGAAAAAGATAGGTCTAGTAACGGTAAGCATATTGAACAAAATCAACAGCCACAACAACTTGTGTTCTACTCGTGCATAGAATCTACGCAATAGACCTAGCTCATGATGCCACTGTTGGGGAACATAGCAGAAATTTAAAATTTTCTACGCAACACCAAGATCAACCTATGGAGAGACTAGCAATGAGAGAGAGAGGGAGTGCATCTTCATACCCTTGAAGATCGCTACGGGATGCGTTACAGGCATACGGATGAAGGAGTCATACTCGTAGCGATTCAGATCGCGGTTGATTCCGATCTAAGCACCGAACAACGGCGCCTCCGCGTTCAACACACGTACAGCCTGGGGAGATCTCCTCCTTCTTGATCCAGCAAGGGGAGAGGATAAGTTGAGGGAGAGCTCCGGCAGCACGACGGCGTGGTGGTGGAGCTTGCAGTTCTCCGGCAGGGCTTCGCCAAGCACTACCGAGGAGGAGGTGGAGTTAGAGAGGGGGATGGCTGCGCCAGGGGCAAGGGTGAAGCTCCCATGCGCCTCCCCACTATATATAGGGGTGGAGGGGGCTGGTTTCTTGCCCTCCAAGTCCATTGGGGCGTTGGCAAAGGTGGGAGGAAAGAAATCCCATCATTTCCTTCCCCACCGATTGTTATCCCCCCTTTTTAGGGATCTTGATCTTATCCCTTCGGGATATGCTCTTATTCCTTCTAAGAGGGGATCTTGGTGTGCCTTGACCAGGGGTGTGGGGCCTTGCCCCCACTACCCACGTTCATGTGGGTCCCCCCATGTAGGTGGACCCACTCCGGAACCTTCTAGAACCTTCCCGGTACAATACCGAAAAATCTCGAACATTTTCCGGTGGCCAAAATAGAACTTCCCATATATAAATCTTTATCTCCGGACCATTCCAGAACTCCTCGTGACGTCCGAGATCTCATCCAGGACTCCGAACAACATTCCGTAACTGCACACTAATAATTCCCATAACAACTCCAGCGTCACCGAACCTTAAGTGTGTAGACCCTACGGGTTCGGGAATCATGCAGACATGACCAAGACATCTCTCTAGCCAATGACCAACAGCGGGATCTGGATACCCATGTTGGCTCCCACATGTTCCATTATGATCTCATCAGATGAACCACGATGTCAAGGATTCAAGCAATCCCGTATACAATTCCCTTTGTCAATCGGTATGTTACTTGCCCGAGATTCGATCGTCGGTATCCCAATACCTCGTTCAATCTCGTTACTGGCAAGTCACTTTACTCGTTCCATAATGCATGATACCGTGACTAACTACTTAGTCACATTGAGCTCATTATGATGATGCATTACCGAGTGGGCCCAGAGATACCTCTTCGTCATACGGAGTGACAAATCACAGTCTCGATTCGTGCCAACCCAACAGACACTTTCGGAGATACCCGTAGTGCACCTTTATAGTCACCCAGTTACGTTGTGACGTTTGGTACACCCGAAGCACTCCTACGGTATCAGGGAGTTACACAATCTCATGGTCTTAGGAAATGATACTTGACATTAGAAAAGCTTAAGCAAACGAACTGCACGATCTTGTACTATGCTTAGGATTGGGTCTTGTCCATCACATCATTCTCCTAATGATGTGATCCCGTTATCAATGACATCCAATGTCCATGGTCAGGAAACCATAACCATCTATTGATCAACGAGCTAGTCAACTAGAGGCTCACTAGGGACATGTTCTGGTCTATGTATTCACACATGTATTACGGTTTCCAGTTAATACAATTATAGCATGAACAATAGACAATTATCATGAACAAGGAAATATAATAATAACCATTTTATTATTGCCTCTAGGGAATATTTCCAATAGTTAATAATATTGTCTTGCTCTGTCCCATACTTTCTAGCTTCCTCTTAATAAGACTCACATTCTTTTTTCAACAAATGAGGTTCAAGTTGGATCCGAAAGATGATGCAACTAAACAAGCATGCACTCATGTTTTTTAGTCTGCTCTGCGACAGTATCGGTACAACCTTAGAAAATCTCACTTTGAAGGCAAGGCTAACAATGAAATTGCCCAAACATCTCCAGTGGAATATATTACAGATGAAGACTGGACAGCCCTGTTAAACACTGGTCTAATCCAAAGTATCAGGTAGGCTATATGTATTTGATCAGACCACATATTGAACTTGTATTTATGTATGTGCCTTACAAGTGTATCTTCTTCTAGGCTAACTGTTTGAAGAACAAAACCAATCGTTCTAAAGTTAAATTCCAACAGACAATAGGATCTTGTAGCTATATTGCACACTGCAAGGCTCTTGTAAATAGCTGCCGCTTCCTTCTTTTTTTTGTGCCATATTATCGTATCTATATTGACTTGTTCCAAATACAGAGGAAAGCCCATGCGGACCAAAAAGAACCTGAACCAAATGCAGTGCAAATCTTCAAGGATTGCCACACCAGCAAGATGAAGGGCATGAGCACACCAGTTCAAGCCGCTATTGTAAGTCCTTACCCCTCCTGCCTTGAACTGATTGGTACTGTGATGTGTTCATTTAACTACTTGGTTTGCAGCCAATGTCAATTACTCAGTTCACTTTTATACACAGTTGTCTTAACGTATCATTTCACCTTACATGGTTTAAAAGAGATGAAGGATATTCTTTTGGTCTTGATCTGTAATGTAGTTGTTATGTTCACGTGCGCACACAATGATAAAATAGCCTGTTTGTTTTATATCTGTTTGCCCATGATATGAATGATGTCATACTATGTTCATCCTACTTTAAACCATGTCTCTTTATCCTTAGATGTCAACGAATGTGAGGAAATAGACAATACAGTAGGCATGCTCATGGACATATGTTCCAAAAGTGGTTTTATTATGTAGTTGGCACTACAATACATGCTAATGTATTACAGTAGTTCACCAAAATAAGTTATGTATAAACGTTTAACCTACTTTGTTTGTTTTTATCTCATTAGTAACTTATCTGGTACACTAATCTACAAGTTCAAACTTTCAGGAAGCTATGGAACAAATGATTGAACAGCCACAACCACCTGAAGGTGATGAGGCTACTACAGGCACAATGTCACCTCTTGCTGCAGTGTGTCAGTATCTCTCCACTAGCAGTGCAAAAAGCACATTCCTGCATAATTCTGGGTTGGTTGTTAAGGTAACCTCGTCAAAATCGCCTACTGAACAAAATCTTCCTGCTAGACAGAGTGATATATTTGTGCTCTAGACACAAGTCCAATCCCTAATGGACGTTGTTTCGGAAACAAGAATAGTGGTTGAGAAATGTTGTCAAGATATGAATGGTTTTGAAACCAGACCATCAGACATTCGCTTCATTGTTCAAGAGCAATGGCGGAAAAAGGTGGAGATTGTGCTGCTCCATCAGATTCTACAGCCTAAAACATTAGCACTCAGGTCAAATGATCTGTGCTTCTATATATCTGATGGTACTTTTATTTGGAAGGATTGTAAACTTTATGCCAACATTCCTTTTGTTGTATGGTTGGAATTTATTTTGTTGTGATACAACATTTATGATGCTGCCACAGGCTACAGTAATTACGACGCTATTTTTGTATAGTGGAGGTTTATCTTAGTAATGTATTCGGCCGAAAGCTTCGTAGGAGCCCAACATGCCAACATTCGTCGGGCCCATTCCAATTGGGCTAAAAACGATTACGGGCCGAAATTGGCATGTAGCCCACTAAAAATATCTGGGCCTAAATCAGCATAAGCTTTCATATTTTTATGGTACGCCTGTGCCCATAGTGGGCCTTTAACAGGCCTAAACATAATTTGGGCCCTCGGTAAAAATAGGCCGTTTACAGGTGTAAATATCTCGAGCCCATAAAAAACATGGGCCTTTAATAGACCGAAAGTGAGATTGGGCCCTGATTGTGCCAAATAACCCACTGGACTTAGCAGGCCGACATGGTGGCCCATTTACGATGCGGATCTTTGACAGGCCGAAATTCGGACGGGGCATAAATGCGCTGGCCTAATACACGGGCCTTTAACAGGCCGGAACTTTGGTCGGGCTAGATTATCGTCATTTTTATATGGGTCGTTAATGGGCCCGATATGACGTTGGGCCACATATGGCCCATGGTTTACGTCCGGCGTTAACAGGACGAAGATGACACCAGGCCGAAAGTGGCTCAAATCTGTAGTGGGCCTCTAACAGGCCGAATGTCAGACATGGTCGAATATGACCCAAATCCTTCAAGGTCGTTTATGGGCCGAAAGTTTTGATGGCCTGTAAATGGGCCCAAATGAAGCCGGACCTTTAACAGGCCGGAAATGCACTGGGTCGTAATTCGGCCCAATTACTTAGCGGACTATTAACGGGCCAGAAGTGACCATGGGCCGCGTTGATGACAAGTTTAGGACAGGTCGTTGAAGGGCAAATTTGACAGAGAATGTTGGGCCTTTAGCTGGGCCGGCCCATTATGGTCTGTAAAATCTTGTGGGCCTTTAGCTAGGCCGGCCCATTGTGGTCCGCAAAATCTTGTGGGCCTTTAGCTGGGCCAGCCCATTATGGTATGCAAAATTGTGTGGGACTTTAGCTGGGCCGGCCCATTATGGTCCGCTAAATTTTGTTGGCCTTTAGCTGGGCCGACCCATTATGGTCCGCTAAATCTTATGGGCCTTCGGTTGGGCTGGCCCATTTAAACTTTGTGGGCCACTTCTGGGCCGGTCCATGTGTCAACATATCATAGGCCCATCTCGACCGTTGGATGAGTGACACCTGTGCCAACGCGGAGCTGGCGCATGGATCCGTCAGCCAATGAGAATTTTACACGTGGAAAATCGGCATTGGTCGTGGCTGTTAACGGGTTATCGATCCAAAATCCGACCCGATAGCTTAACGGCGTTCTGTTACGGTGGATGCCACGTGTCGGTCACCCTTGACGAAAGCACTTCTGTGACGCGCGATTTATCGTCATGGAAGTGGACACTTCCGTGATGATAATTTTGGTAATGTCATGGAACACTTCTATGACAGCACAGGTATGACTATCTTGATTCTGTCATAAAATCGTCATGGATGTACATGAACGACAGAAAACGCGACCTACTGTGACAAACACGTATCATCATGGAAGTGTTTTTTTTTGTACTGTAGTGAGTGCAGTTCTTTTTCCGCGGTTTGCTAGTGGCCGCAATAATCTATTTTTTAAAACTAGGCCACAATAACCATGGGCTACATATTTACTGTAGTGACACTGGGCCTCCTACGAGACGTATAAACAATGGGCCTTCTCCGTTTGTAGACACAATGGGCCTTCTATGGGATGTATCATCAATGGGCCTTCTACGGGTCGTATGATCGATTGGCCAAACAAGGGCCAATAACAGACCACATTATGGCCGTAAACGGGCTAGAGTTGGAATCGCCCATTCATGGGCCGACAATAACGGGTTGTCGTTAATCGGCCGTATTTGATGACGCTATGAAAACGGCCCAACGTATTAATGGGCCACAAATGGGCCGACTGTAACCACGGGCTGAATTTGGCCCACAAGCAGAAAATTACAGTAACGGGCCTTAAGTAATCGAATGCTGGAAATGAGCCCAAGAATAAATGGGCCCTGAGAAGGTCGAAAGGTAACATGGGCAAGAAATGGCCCAATGGAATAATGGGTCGTTAATGGGTATAAAGTGATACACTGTTCATTACAGGCCAGTTTCACCACGGGCCGTTAATGGGCCAGGAGTTACAAAGGGCCTCATATGGGCCGAAAGACGTCATGGGCCATACATGGGCCGGAGTTAAAACAGGCTGGAATCATATTGGACGGCCCAGATGACGCTACTGGGCCTAATTCGAATAGGTCGTAACGGGCCCTGGGTTAGCGGGCTATAAATGGGCTATATGCAAACAGGTCGTAACAGGCTTTCCATGGGCCGGCCTGCCACCTTTTGACCAAGTCAAACGGGCCGGCCTTTTCATAAGAATGGGCCTCTGTTGGGCCGTGCCACATGTCGATGTATCATAGGCGCCTTCGGTCCAATGAGTGGATGACATCTGTCCCAACAGTGAGCCGACACGTGTTTCTTCCAGCCAATGATGATTTTACACGTGGAAAATCCCCATTGGTCGGGGCTGTTAACGGGTTATTGGATCCAAAACCGGACCCGATAGCTTAACGGTGAGCCGTTATGGTGGATGCCATGTTTCGGTCACCCTTGACGAAAGCACTTCTGTGACACGCAATTTATCGTCATGCAAGTGGACACTTCCGTGATGATAATTTTGGTAATGTCATGGAACACTTCTACGACAACACAGGTATGATTATCTTGATTCTATCATAAAATCATCATGGATGTAGATGCATGACAGAAAACGTGACCTACTGGGACAAACATGTATCATCACGGAAGTGTATTTTTTTATAGTGCCCTATCTTTTCTATGTGTCCGGTTGAAACGTTTTGCTCATGTGTACGCAGTGAGTGTTAGCAATCATAGAAGACTAAATGATGGTTGAGTATGTGGACTTGCCTAAAGGCTCCGATACGTGACCCTTCCTAAAAAGATGATGAATTGTAGTTGCAAAGTTGACTGAGAACATAGTTTGTTGGTTCCCAATAGAGTTTATGCTCTATACTTTGATGTTGTGATGAATTGTCACTTGTTCATGAGAAGTCTATGATAAAAGTTCTATGATAAAACTATTATGTTAAAGTTTGTTGCTGTTATAATAAGTCACGTGATGCTGCTATGTCCGTATTTTTGTTTTTATCAACACCTCTCTCTCCAAGCATGTGGACAGGTTATTCAATTTTGGTTTTCGCTTGAGGACAAGCGAGGTCTAAGCTTGGGGGAGTTGATACGTCCATTTTGCATCATGTTTTCCTACTGTTATTTATGTTGTTTTATTGTATAATAATGCCTTTTGGAGTAATTCTAATGCCTTTTCTCTCATAATATGCAAGGTATGCACAAAGGGGGAGAATTCTGGCAGCTGGAAATCTGGACCTGAAAAAGCTACGTCAAGCTACCTATTCTGCACAACTCCAAATGAGATGAAACTTCCCGAGGATTTTTATGGAATATCTCAGAATTATTGGAGCAAATAACTACCAGAGGGGGGCCACCAGGTGGGCACAACCCACCTGGGCGCGCTAGGAGGCCTAGGCTCGCCCTGGTGGGTGCTGCCCTCCTCGGCCCACCTCCAGTGCCCATCTTCTAGTATATAAGTCATTTTGATCTAGAAAAAACTAGGAGAGGACTTTCGTGACGAAGTGCCGCCGCCTCGAGGCGGAACTTGGGCAGGAGCACTTTTGCCCTCCGGTGAAGCGATTCCGCCGGGGGAACTTCCCTCCTGGTGGGGGAAATCATCGTCATCATCATCACCAACAACTCTCCCATCTTGGGGAGATATATCTTCATCAACAAGTTCAACAACACCAACTCCTCTCAAACCCTAGTTCATCTCTTGTGTTCAATCTTTGTACCAAAACTATAGATTGGTGCTTGTGGGTGACTAGTAGTGTTAATTACATCTTGTAGTTGATTACTATATGGTTTATTTGGTGGAAGATTATATGTTTAGATCCATTATGGTATTTAATACCCCTCTGATCTTGAGCATTATATCATTTGTGAGTAGTTACTTCCGTTCTTGAAGTCACGGGAGAAATCATGTTGCAAGTAATCATGTGAACTTGATATGTGTTCGATATTTTGATGATATGTATGTTGTCATTCTCTTAGCAGTGTCAGTCGCAAAAGGTTTTCACGAGTGCAAGGAGTTGACTACAATGAGACTTTCTCACCCGTAGCGATGCTTAAGTCTGTCTGAATCATGTTAACAATTGCGGCATTTTATGATTATGAAATCTGGCAAATGGATGTCAAAACTGCATTCCTTAATGGATTTCTTAAAGAAGAGTTGTATATGATGCAACCAGAAGGTTTTGTCGATCCTAAAGGTGCTGACAAAGTGTGCAAGCTCCAGCGATACATTTATGGACCGTTGCAAGCATCTTAGAGTTGGAATATATTTGATGAGGTGACCAAAGCATGTGGTTTTATACAAACTTTTGGAGAAGCATGTATTTACAAGAAAGTGAGTGGGAGCTCTATAGCATTTCTAATATTATATGTGGATGACATATTGTTGATTGGAAATGATATAGAATTTCTAGATAGCATAAAAGGATACTTGAATAAAAGTTTTTCAATGAAAGGCCTCAGTGAAGCTGCTTATATATTGGACATCAAGATCTATAGAGATAAATCAAGATGCTTAATAGGACTTTCACCAAGCACATACCTTGATAAAGTTTTGAAGAATTTAAAAATGGATCAGTCAATGAAAGGGTTCTTGCATGTATTACAAGGTGTGAAGTTGAGTCAGACTCAATGCCCGACCACTGTAGAAGATAGAGAGAAAATGAAAGTCATTCCCTATGCCTCAGCCATAGGTTCTATCATGTATGCTATGTTGTGTACCAGACCTGAAAGGTGCCTTGCTATAAGTTTAGCAGGGAGGTACCAAAGTAATCCAGGAGTGGATCACTGGATAGCGGTCAAGAACATCCTAAAGTACCTGAAAAGGACTAGGGATATGTTTCTGGTTTATGGAGGTGACAAAGAGCTTGTCGTAAATGGTTACGTCGATGTTAGCTTTGACACTGATCCGGATGACTCTAAGTCACAAACCGGATACGTATTTATATTGAATGGTGGAGCTGTCAGTTGGTGCAGTTCCAAGCAAAGCGTCGTGACAGGATCTACGTGTGAAGCGGAGTACATAGCTTCTTTAGAAGCAGCAACTGAAGGAGTCTGGATGGAGTTCATATCCGATCTAGGTGTAATACCTAGTGCATCGGGTCTAATGAAAATCGTTTGTGACAATACTGGAGCAATTGCCTTGGCGAAGGAATCCAGATTTCACAAAAAGGCCAAACACATCAAGAGACGCTTCAACTCCATCCGCGATCTAGTCAAGGAGGGAGACATAGAGATTTGCAAAATACATACGGATCTGAATGTAGCAGACCCGTTGGCTAAGCCTCTTCCACGGGCAAAACATGATCAACACCAAGACTCCATGGGTGTTAGAAACATTACAATGTAATCTAGATTATTGACTCTAGTGCAAGTGGGAGACTGAAGGAAATATGCCCTAGAGGCAATAATAAAGTTGTTAATTTATATTTCCTCAATCATGACAAATGTTTATTATTCATGATAAAATTGTATTAACTGGAAACTTGATACATGTGTGAATACATATACAAAACACCGTGTCCCAAGTATGCTTCTACTTGACTAGCTCGTTAATCAAAGATGGTTAAGTTTCCTAGCCATGAACATGTGTTGTCATTTGATGAACGAGATCACATCATTAGGAGAATGATGTGATGGACAAGACCCATCCGTTAGCTTAGCATAATGATCGTCCAGTTTTATTTCTACTGTTTTCTTCATGTCAAATACATATTCCTCCTACTATGAGATTCTGCAACTCCCGAACACCGGAGGAATGCCTTGTGTGCTATCAAACATCACAACTTAACTAGGTGATTATAAAGATGCTCTATAGGTATCCCCGAAGGTGTTTGTTGGGTCGACATAGATCGAGATTAGGATTTGTAACTCCGAGTATCGAAGCGGTATCTCTGGGCCCTCTCGGTAATGCACATCATGGAAGCCTTGCAAGCAATGTGACTAATGAGTTAGTTGCAGGATGATGCATTATGGAATGAGTAAAGAGACTTGCTGATAACGAGATTGAACTAGGTATGAAGATACCTATGATCGAATGTCGGGCAAGTAACATACCGATGACAAAGGGAATAACGTATGTTGTAATAACGGTTCGACCCATAAAGATCTTCATAGAATATTTCGGAACCAATATGAGCATCAAGGTTCCGCTATTGGTTATTGACCAGAGAGGTGTCTCGGTCATGTCTACATAGTTCTCGAACCCGTAGGGTCTGCACGCTTAACATTTGATGACAATTTGTATTATATGAGTTATGTGATTTGGTGACCGAATGTTGTTTGGAGTCCCGGATGAGATCACGGACATGACGAGGAGTCTCGAAATGGTCAAGAGGTAAAGATTAATATATAGGAAGGTAGTATTCGGACACCGGAACTGTTCCGGAATGTATCGGGTAAATATCAGAGTACCAGAGGGGTTACCGGAACCCCTAGGGGAAGATATGGGACATATGGGCCATAAGAGGGAGGCACACCAGCCCACAAGGGGTGGCGCGCCCCCCACCAGGGAAGGAGGCCGAATTGGACTAGGGGAGGGGCGGCGCCCCCCCCCCCCACATCTTTCCTTCTCCCCCTCTCTCTTCCCCTCTTTCCCCTATACGGTAAAAGGAAGGGGGCGAATCCTATTAGGAGCCCAAGTAGGATTCCTCATACTTGGGCGCGCCTAGGGCCGGCTCCCTCCCCCTCCCTCCTTTATATACGTGGGGAGGGGGTGCCTAAAACACACATCAATTATTCCAAACCATGTGCGGCGCCCCCTCAATAGTTTACGCCTCTGGTCATATTCTCGTGGTGCTTAGGCGAAGCCCTGCGCGGATCACATCACCATCACCGTCACCATGCCATCGTGTTGACGGAACTGGTCTATTTCCTCATCACTCTGCTGGATCAAGAGCTCGAGGGATGTCATCACGCTGAACGTGTGCAGAACTCGGAGGTGTTGTACGTTCGGTACTTGATCGGTCGGCACGAGAAGACATTCGACTACATCAACTGCGTTAAGAAAATGCTTCCGCTTTCGATCTACGAGGGTACGTGGACACACTATCCTCCTCTCGTTGATATGCATCTCTTAGATAGCTCTTGCGTGAGTGTACATTTTTTTTTGAAATTGCATGCTACGTTTCTCAACAATATGGTGGACACTCATGGCAAGAAACTGGGTTTAAGGGTTTTTGGATGCACTAGTAGTGCCTCTAGCAAAATATCCTAAGCAAACACCGCATGTTGGAGGATCCATAACAATATAACTACTATGCAAATATACACAACCATAACTCATTACGTTGTCTTCCTTGTCCAGCTTCAACAAATTTGCTCAAATTTGAAAATAATTAATGGGTACTCACAATCATACAAGATGTCCAAGATAATATATTTATATGTGAAAGTTCTCTTCCTTATGCTAATCATTCATGAATTGCTTGTATGACCAATATTGTGATTGTCAAGCTTCAATAGATTTCACTTTCTAAACCCAATGTGAAGCTACTTCTAGGAAAGATATGAGCATATGAAGCACATATAATTTCAACTTTATGATATTCAATTCATTCAACAATTTAGGCTTAGGATATAAGTGAAGCACGAGAGTATATGACAAACTACTCCAAAAAGATATAAGTGAATCAAACGAGTAGTTAAGTAAATGGGTGGTCATTTGAGGACTCTCTCTCATTTAAAAACTTGCAGATCTAAGTATTTTATTAAAACAGAAAGCAAAACAAAAGGAAATTACATTCCGAGAATAGCACATATCATGCGAAGAAGCAAAAACTTAGGTTCAACTGATACTAACCGATAATTGTTCATGAAGAAAGGTGGGATGCCTACTGGGGCATCCCCAAGCTTAGATGCTTGAGACTTCTTGAAAAATTAATTTGAGATGCCTTGGGCATCCCCAAGCTTGAGATCTTGTGTCTTCTTCATTCCTCTCATATCATGGTTTTCCTAAATCTCAGCAAATTCATCCACACAAAACTCAACAAGAACTCATGACATGAGTTAGTATAAATCAATGCAAAAAACTTATCATTCTCTACTACGGAAAATCACTAAAATTATTATTTAAGATTGCGTAATAAATGCCTCTGCATATTTAATAGTCCTATTCTCAAATAGAATCATTAAACAAGCAAACATATTCAAGCAATGCAAACATAACAACAATCTGTCTAAATAGGACAGTCTGTAAAGAATGCAAGAAGATTCATACTTCTCTAACTCCAAAAATTCTGAAAAATTACCACACTGTATAAAATTTGTTTTAGCTTACTGTGTAAAAATTTCAAGATTTGATCACATTCTGACTTTCCACAAGAATTCAGACAATGATAGAAAAATTTCTATTTTTAAACAGCAACATGTAGACTTGCAAACTAAGCATGGTAAAGGCTATACTTGACGTTTTTTTATTGAAATGAAGATGAAAAACATTATTATAAATATCAGCAAGCAAATCAAAACAAAATAAAATGATGCTCCAAGCAAAACTCATATCATGTGATGAATAAAAATATAGCTCAAGTGAGGTTACCGATAATGTTGAAGACGAAAGAGGGGATGCCTTCTAGGGCATCCCCAAGCTTAATTGCTTGTGTATTATTTGAATATTACCTTGGGGTGCCTTGGGCATCCCCAAGCTTAGGGCCTTGCCACTCCTAATTCTTCTCATATCGACATCTCACTCAAAACTTGAAAACTTCAATCACACAAAACATAACGGAACTTCGTGAGATTTTTAGTATGATAAAGAAAAATCGTTCACTTTGGTACTATCAAAGACAAGATTCATAATTTTCTCACACAATGACTAATGTACCTTATCATTTCCACAATTTATATTGAGCAATATAAGCCATATAAACTAGAAAACAAGCAAGCTATGCATTGAAAACAGAATCTGTCAAAAACAGAACAATCTGTAATGATTTGAGCAATGACCATACTTCTGTAAATCCAAAAAATTAGGAAAACATAGGAATTTTTTATATCAATCATCTGTAAAAATTCAGAATTTTTTGACACTCCAGTGAATTTAAACAATTCTGTTACTGTAAGCAAAAGTTTCTGTTTTTGCACAGAATCATGTCAACTATCATCCACACTATCCCAAAGGCTTTACTAGGTACTTTATTGAAACAAAATCCATAAAACATGGTTACTACAGTAGATTAATCATGTGTACACACAAAAACAGTAGGTAATAGTGTTGGGTTGTCTCCCAACAAGCACTTTTCTTTAATGCCTTTTTAGCTAGGCATGATGATTTCAATGAAGCTCACATAAAAGATAAGAATTGAAACAGAACAGGAGCATCATGACGCATATGACTGGCACATTTAAGTCTAACCCACTTCCTATGCATAGAGATTTTGTGATAAAACAATTTATGGGATCAAGAATTAACTAGAATAGGAAGGCAAAACAAGCAATACTTCAAAACTTTAAACATAACGAGAGGAAACTTGACATTATTGAGTATGTAAAATCATATGTACCTCTCTCATAATAATTTTCAGTACCATCATGAATGAATTCAACAATATAACTATCACATAAAGCATTCTTTTCATGATGCACATGCATAATTTTTTTACTACTCTCCACATAAGCAATTTCCTTCTCATTAGTAGTAGTGGGAGCAAATTCAACAAAATACTATCATGAGATAATTGATTTAGATAATCAATTTGAGCATTAAAATGATGATGAAATGTTTCATGTCTATCATTATTCTTTATATCATAAGTGTCATCACAATAATCATCATAGGTAGCAATTTTGTTCTCATAATAATCAACTAGCGGAGTGACCTGCGCATTTGCGCAGCTAGATTGCAATTTATATTAAACATTCTATAATTTGTATATCAAACTTTCTGTAATTATTCTTTTTCCCTGATTTGATTTATGTAATTAAAGTTTAATATTCGAAATGTAATGTAGCCAAAACAAAACCATATTGGGTATAGTCTTATGAAATTTGAAAGACTATGCTTAAGAATACATTCCATTTTTAACTCTTCATGTGCACATGGTTGACAATTCAATTTGAGACAAATGTATTTCACTTAGAAACCGAATATATTCTTAGAGCTAATTTTAGTATTTTCTAGCATTCTAACAGCCATTGATATCGTGTTAGTACCATGCAAGTGGCACTTAACCTAATCATGGTAGTACAATGAATGTCGAAATTAATAATAAATTACATCCACATTATTGCCAAACCATGAATTGATCGCATATGCGGCAGTGGGCAATATCAATAACTCTTGTATTTTTTTCTACCTTATTATCTTTATTTAGTAGGTTTCACTCGTACGTGTCATGGTTATGCATGACAATGCTCCTGCAGCCGCAAGCGCAATCGCAGAACAAAGCACATAGACATCCGGTTCGTCCTTGCAGGCTGTCTTGATTGCAATGTAAACATTTAAGCCTTAAAGTGAGTATAACCATCTTTGTACTCCTTGCAGTTTCTTTCTGACTCTTTACTCATTAACTCCTAGAAATATTTAAAGAGCTACGTTGTCATAAGTGAAGGCTACTTTATTGCAATACATAACTATGAAGTTCTTCAACATTGTAAAAGGAAATTAAGTTGTCGAATTAAATACATGAATATGGTTAGTAAGATAGTATGAATCCTTATAAGTGTAGAATTGATGGACGATTTGTATACTCTGCAATAAACTTCAGTCAAAATCTCAAATATACGGATGATCAGAGCCGGAGATGAATTCAACGGGAGAACCCATGAATATTTAGATATATAACTCGTAATCGTTTCTAGTAGAGTAAAATAATAGTATATACATGAAATTATCTTAGTGTAAGCAACAACTGTACCAAGCAGTTCACTTCTAAGAATACAGTGGGATGATGAATATTGCAAATGTTGTATTCTACTCGAACTAAAAAATAGTCACTGTTGAAAGAACTTGGAAACAAATAATTATTTTGTATCAGTAGGAAGAAAAAAATCCTATGCAATATGTAAAAAGAAGATTAACATACATACTGAGTGGATGATCGACCGGGGCCTGCAATAGCGTAAATAATATTACCACGACCACATATAGACTGTTGCTTGTGGAACTCAATTTCTAATAATAGCTTGACATCTGCAGCACATAATATTTTTATTACTAATATATCTACTTTATTTTAGTTTCAGATATTAAAATCTCTGAACATGAACGCACACCTACAGGAGTAACATATGAGTCAGCATGGTCCCTCTTTCCACATGTAGGCCATTTGCACGGATCACATTTGCTATTAATAGAACAATAAATGGGATGAATAAACAAAAATGTTTTCTTCTTTTCATATGATTATTCTGTGAGTCATGTATGTGAGAGCCTTAGCTTCAAAATTCTCTTGCAACCGCATTGTTATATGTTATAACCAATTCATTATTTATGAGGCATGTAACCTACTTAGGGGGAAAACTTCTAATGATAGTTGTTTATTGAACATATTACGAAATTAGGAAAGAGGCCACGAACAAAGCTCCTTTTGCAATATTAAAATAGTATGCAAGCCATTGACCTTAGCAAGAGCAGATGCCTGGACGGATTATGATATTAGAAAATAGAGCATCCACCCAACATCTGACGCAGGATATACATGTAAAAGCATCATGCAGGACATCTGAATGTATTGTACTTTGAGGAAAATCACTTTCCCTTTCTTCTTGCATCCATCAACCTGGCTTAATCAACATATATTAACCCGTTTGTAACTACAAATCTGTTTGCTTAGCTATTCAGCTTATCGTATGTAAATCAGTTTCTAAACATTAACGAAGTTGCTTTGACTACTGAACCATGCCTGGATCGTCGGAGCGAATTGGATGATCGGGCCGAGGGCTGCCCCCTCTTCCCCTCGCTCTCCTTTCCTTAATATTCACCGTCGAGTCATCAAAGCCGTAATGCAATATGAAAATACAGCATGTGACCTTCATCAGTTGAATTGGAATTTTTTATTTGTCCAAAGCTCTCAATCCTAATTTAAATGTCAGTATGACATTCATATTTAGATGCCATGCCGTTATCGACGAAATCATAAACATTTGATATGTGTTTGAATCACATGGGAGATAAAGAAACCTCTAAACATGCAACAACTAAATTTAAAACAGGTTCTCAGTTAGCATTGGACCTGTGGTTTTGACCTGTAGGCTATTTCTCCTTTTTATAAAGTAGATGTGAGGCACTGGAGCAATGACGAAATTTAGGTGTAGCCGGGTACAGATGCGATTTTTCGAGGTAGATGTGCATGGTCGACTTGCATCCAGTTGCTTTGCTTCCGGCGAGAGCGTCGCCGTGGGGTGAGATTGTTTTATGGATGATATTGTTGAGGGCTTTAGGAATTAGGATACCTGGGCTTTAGATTAACTACTGCGTGGGCACTGGGCAGCAACGCCATCGTCCACCGCCTCTACGCATCGCTCGACGCCTTGGCCTGCGCAGAGCACGCCTATGCCACCACGATCGGCTGCTTCCAGGGTCACATGCGCCGACGCCTCCTGGTGCATCCGCATCTGAAGCGGCTACGGCGACCGCCGTGAAGGCCGAGTTCCACCCCATCTTAGGCCGCACCCACGACCTCTTCTGTTGTTCCCCCGATGGCCTTCACATCGTCGTCTCCGTGGATGGCAAGGGCATGTCCTATGTCCATGTTTTTATTTTACTCCAAAAACACGTAGTTTTTTTCTTGGAGATGTATAGCCCCCGTAGTTGGCCTGGCGTACATGTCCAGGAACAACTCCATGTAATATTTCCCTTTCTCTTTTTAGGGGGTGTAGTATTTCCTTGTCACATGAGGCTTGTACGTCCGACCTCCGCGTCTATTGTTGTGTGTGCTTCTTAAATCTTTTAATCTGACCGATTACGGCTAAAATCAACGGACTATATATTCTTGCGGGTACTTCCACTTTAGGCAGCCATCGTACAAGTTGCCACGTTTCAGTTTCCAATTAGCTAGCCTTGTAGGACACAGTCTCTTATGCAATGGCCGCAAGTCTTTCCACGCTTGTTTCTGCAAGTCTTTCCACGCTTGTTTCTTGTGCATGTATAGATGTGACAACATCATGGTTCAATATTACCTATACAAATATTTTATAACGTTACGTAAAAACCTTTAAATCTCGACCGTCGTAATTCTAATCAAACAGTGTAAAAAAAATATTAGCATATGTGGACGAACGTAATAGCTTGTTTGCCTCTTGTTTTATGTATATAATAGATTGAAACCTCTTCCGAAATAGTGGATTCAACATTAAGTAAAGTCATGACCTCTCCAAATCCACTTTTATACTTATTAGAATATGATTCAACACCCTCCAAAATAGTGGGATCATTACTACCTAGAGTTGACACTCTTCCAAACCCACTTTCATCAATATAATCATCATAAATAGGAGGCATGCAATCATTATAACAAATTCGCACATCAAATCTTGGGGGACAAAAATATTATCTTCATCGAATATGGCATCCCCAAGCTTATGGCTTTGCATATCATTAGCAAACATGGATATTCAAAGAATTCATACTAACAACATTGCAATCATGCTCATCATTCAAAGATTTTATGTCAAACATTTTATTGAATTCTTCTTCTATCAATTGAGCACAATTTTCCAATCCATCATTTTCAAGAAAGACATTATAGAGATGAACAATATGAGAGCACCTCATCTCCATTTTTTGTAGTTTTATTTTTATAAACCAAAATAGTGATAAAACAAGAAACTAAAAGATTCAATTGCAAGATATAAAGATATACCTTCAAGCACTCACCTCCCTGGCAACGGCACCAGAAAAGAGCTTGATGTCTACTACACAAGTTGTTCTAGTAGACTCGTGTTGGGCCTCCAAGCGCAGAGTTTTGTAGGACGGTACCAAATTTCCCTCAAGTGCATGACCTAAGGTTTATCAATCCATGGGAGGCGTAGGATGAAGATGGTCTCTCTCAAACAACCCTGCAACCAAATAATAAAAAGTCTCTTGTGTCCCCAACACACCTAATACAATGGTAAATTATATAGGTGCACTAGTTTGGTGAAGAGATAGTGATACAAGTGTAGTAATGATAGTAGATATTGATTTTTGTAATAGGAACAATAAAAATCAGCAAGGTAGCAAGTAACAAAAGTGAGCACAAACGGTATTGCAATGCTTGAAAATGAGGCCTATGGTCCGTACTTTCTCTAGTGCAATCTCTCAACAATGCTAATATAATTAGATCATATAACCATCCCTCAACATGTGGCGAGGAATCACAACATAAGGAGAATTTTTTTGTAGGGTACGAAACCACCTCAAAGTTATCATTTCCGATCGATCTATCTAAGAGTTCGTACTAAAATGACACCAAGTTATCCTTTCCAATGATCTATCCAAGAGTTTGTACTAAAATAACACCATATGATACACATCAACCAACTCTAATGTCACCGCGAGTATCCATGAGTTGATTATACGATATGCATCAAACAATTTCAGATTCATAATACTCAATCGAACACAAAGAATCTCAAAGAGTGCCCCAAGAGAAACAAGGATGAAAATGTGGATCAACCCCTATGCATAGATTACCCCAATGTCACATCGGGAGTCCGGGAGTTGAGTGCCAAAACATATATCAAGTGAATCAATATGACACCCCATTGTCACCACGTCTATGTATAGCAAGACACACGTCAAGTGCTCTCAAATCCATAAAAGTATTCAATCCGATAAAACGAAATCTCAAAGGGAGAACTCAATTCATCATAACAAGATAGAGAGGGAGAAACACCATATGATCCGACTTTATTAACAAAGCTCGCGATACATCAAGATCGTGCCAACTCAAGAACACGAGAGCGAGAGAGAGAGAGAGAGAGAGAGAGAGAGAGAGAGATAGATTAAACACATAGCTACTGGTACAAACCTTCAGCCCCGAGGATGGACTACTCCCTCCTCATCTTGGTAGCCGCCGGGATGATGAAGATGGCCACCAGTGATGATTTCCCCCTCCGAAAGAGTGCCGGAACAGGATCCAGATTGGTTTTCATGGCTACAGAGGCTTGCAGCAACGGAACTTCTGATCTAGGGTTATTTCTGGGTTTTTTTGTATTTATAGGATTTTTTGGCGTCGGTATCATGTCCAGATGGGCTTCGAGTGGCCCACCACCCACCAGCACATGAGCAAGGCCCCTGTCGCACCCTGGTGGGTGGTGGCCACCTCCTTCACCTTCTGGTCCTCCCACGAAGCTTCTAGTGCCTCTTTTGTTCCAAAAAATGTCAAAAGTTTCGTTGCATTTGGAGAACTTCTATTTCTGCACAAAAAACAACACGACGGTAGTTCTGCTGAAAACAACGCCGGTCCGGGTTAGTTCCATTCAAACTATACCAAAACCATATAAAATTGTTGTAAACATGGCATGAATACTTCATAAATTATAGATACGTTGGAGACATATCATCGGTCCCCAAGCGCGTGGGGGATGCGCCACCAAGACTGCACGTGGACATGGAGGAATAAGTCCCGGAGGCCTCTTTTGTGCTTCCATCTCCATCTCCATAAACGACGATAAAGTGCCTCCTTCTGGCATGTCAAACGGATTGTTGCTGGAGTGGTCTTTCCTTGGCTCTTTGGCATTGCAGAACGTAAATATAGGATGGTGCATAACAAGATGTGTGATAACTACCGGATTCACTCGATGGTGTGATTAAATAGACCTAAGAAATTGTCGGAGTTCATTGACTTTAGCCTCTGCCATCAATTCTGTGGCTCTTAACCCCAAATGGTGGCGGATACCATCACCAGGCTTTGGAACACCCTTGGACATCACTACTCTACCTCTCCCTATTTGGCACAATTCATAGGGTCTGATCGCAAGTACTTGGGGGAGAAAATTAGGAAAGCCCATGCACTTACAGGGCAAAATGCAAATAGTTCTCTTGGTTTGTCCTCCAAAACACGATTCTCGCCATAGATCAGCAGCACAACAGGGTTGGTCGCACAACCCTATTTGCCAGCTTTGCCTAAGGGCCCTCAGGACTTCTCTTGACATATGCAACCGTCCCTTCATCACAACGGTTCACAACCCAGTCTTGGGTTAAGGAACAAGCTCTCACGGGTTCAACATTCACCTACCCTACAATTGATGCGTGCTGGGATGAAATCTTGCGTATCGACAATAACCACAAGTGAAGGCTTAGTGGGTTCGTTATCTACATCATGTGGAATGCTTGTAAAAGAGAGGAATCCTTGAATATTTAATGACACAAAATTGACGTAGATCAAGGTGGCACACCTGACATTTGAGGATATCATGCAGAGGGACATGGCCTTTCGGCCAAGAGTTGACGCCCACCACGAAGTGTTGCCAACATGTTTGGCTGGTGGCTGGGTTTCCATGCAAGTTTTGCGTGTTTATTAGGTGAGAACATTAGTCTTGATTTGGTTGCAATGGATATGTAGAGATGATTTTGTTTTCAATGGTATTCCTCTTCAATGCATGTTATCTACCAATGTACGCACGGCTCCATTTATGGTCTTCTCTGTGGAGACATGATGGCCTTTTGGCCAAGAGTTGACACCCACCACGAAGTGTTGCCGACATGTTTGGCCGGTGGCTGGATGGGGTTCCACGCAAGTTTTGCCTGTTTATTAGGTGAGAATGTTAGCCTTGATTTGGTTGCTATGAATATGTAGAGATGATTTTGTTTTCAATGGTAAAAATTCTTCTCCAATGCATGTTATGTACCAATGTACGGCTCTGTTTATGATCTTCTCTGCGAATGCATGAACAACAATCGTTGTTTGTGGCAGTGTATATGCGGCTTTACTAGGCAGCAAATGTTTTGTATCTCACATGGGTCGCAGCCCTGTCTTTGGACAGGCCACCCTCTATACATTAAGCTTAGTCTTGGTCTGCCATGACTTTGCTTGCGAGCGTGTTTTTGGGTGTGTGTGCGTGTGAGTTTAACTGTGCGCATCTTAATTATGCAGAAGTCATATGTGTATGTATTATGTGCGGTATAGTTTTGATTGAGTTAATAAAATATGCTATTTATTAAAAAGTCGCAACCATGAATAGCTAGAATTAGAAGATTATTAAGAGTTCCTTCGTGTCCGTGTTTTAAAACATGTCCACTTTATAAATATTTTATTTCTTATGGAAAGGAAGCACCCGGGCCAGTTGCTCGAAAGAAATATGTTATGCAGAAATATAAAATACCTAGCTTTTGTTAAAAAAAGTTGTATACACTCTCCGTTGATTAACATGTTTAGTTATTCTGGACCACGACTACCATTTTAGACTGATATTCTATACTGAACTCCTAGTACTACTGTATGCTTACTTTGTAAAGAACAAAAATGCTAGACGTACGCGGTTATACAACCATCTATAGACTCCTTCCTAACCAACTAAACATGCCTCCCCACCCCCCTGATTTTTAGATGGATGGGGCCCCTCCCAACCCTTTGTCTAATCACAATTTGCCAGTTCAAGCACGTCCCGTAAAACCCTATAAGGCTCCGTCCATATAGCATCGCTGCGTAAAGAAATATAAGTGTGTTTAGATCACTCACTAGTGATCTAAACGCTTTTAGAGTAATTCCTATGGCTTCTCAACGCAAATGATGGAATGGATTTTTCTCTCTCTCGAAGTTTCCTCCTTTTGGTAGAATCCCACTATTGACAGTTGATTAATCCTACTCTGGACATTTGATCAATCATTTCAACAGTATCAAATCGCGTCTTTGTACTGTAGTTTCTTGCTGCCAATTCGATTGCCGCGGTTCTGTGGGTACCAGAGGAGTTTTGGGTTGTTGGCACCACGTGACTTGGTTTCAACTGGAATGGACATTATGCCGCAGAAGCAAAATCCATCTCCAATGAAGCATTTTCCATGGTTGTGATGTTATCTTGGTTTTATCTATAAAGCGGATCCAAAGACTTTTCTCCGAGAGCAGCAAGTCTGGAAACTTACGTGCGGCCCGGAAGTTTGAGATGGGAGTCAGATGAGAGAGACAATACCATGCCGACTGTGACTTTCAACATCCTAGATTTATTATTGAGAATGATAAATCACGTGGATCCAAAAATATCTCCCAAACTTGACTTCCTTGAGCGGTGGAAATAAGAAGAAGTGACGTGTTTAGAGTGTATACAGTATATAGCGAATACGATTTCTGCTTAGACACGTAGCATTCAACTTTTTGATCTGGTTTTCTACTGTTGGGTCGGTTAGGGCATCTCCATCCCCTAAAACGTACGCACAGTATCCGTCCGCATAAGCGTGCGTGAATACGGATATAGGAGCATGCCATCCAACCATACCCTTTAAACATTCGCCCTAAGAAGCACGTCCTTCATTTCAAATGCATAACAATATGAGTAAGTTAAAGTGCGATGTGCTTTGCGCTAAAAAGAGATGGATGTTCATAATTTTTACATGCGTCCGATCACAAAAGTTTCAATCCGACAATCCATGAAAAAAAGCAGTTTGCACTCCTAGATTGGCTATCTGTGCCTCCTCGCTCACTTTGTCGCCGACTTCTCCGCATTAGCCGCCTTCTTCTCGGACGCCCCCATCTCGACCGCCAAGCACTTCAACATCCTAACACGGACGGCTTGCATGATAATCGGCGCATCGGGATCCAACTCGTCCATATTCATGGCAACATTTTGGTATCCTCCAAAGCGGTCACGAGCTCAACCTTCTCTCTTCGAGTTTGGTCTTCTTGTCTTCAAGATTGATCTTTTTCTCGGCCGCCGACATCAAGGTGTTAAATCCCTTCATCTTATTTTCCTCCTTCAAGTCATAGCGTTTGACACATGCCTTCCTCGCCAAGATGTCTTTGAACCTCTTCGTCATCTTGGCCGCCGCCCTTCTCACTTCTCCTTCTCCTCCTCACACTTCTTTCGCTTGAACCCCCTTCTAACCTTCTTGGGTGGCTCTTTTGTTGGGTTGGTTGGAGCATCCGCTTCATCCTCATTGGCGATGTTGATAGTCTTGATGGAATTGACAATGGGTAGTTGTCACTTAGGTTGCACATTCAACTTCAACCAACAATGCATGAGGACGAAACTCTTATCCACCTTCAAATACAATGTGCACGCACGAGAGGCCTAAAAAAACACATTGTCAACAAGGTGCATATCCGGCCAACTGACCAACACATAGAGCATGTCCGGCCAACAAGTTGCATATCCGATCAAATGACCAACACATACAACAACTTACTTTCTTGGCGATTTGCGCACCACTTGGCCATAGACCGATTAGCTGTTTGTAGTGACCGCAATACTTGTTCACAAGCTCGTGGATGATGTACCATTGATGGGTGAGCGACTTTGTCCCACGATGACTTCCTATTGTATGGCTTGTAATTCTTGTGCTTAAAAAGCCAAGAATGAATATTGGACCAAAATGTTATGCCCTTTTGCTCCGTGCCATGGATCGGATCGATGCTAGTGGCCAGCCACGCATAGCACAACAATTTGTCCTCCCTCATGTTGAAACTTTCTCCTCTACCCCTCTTCTTTGGATCAGCCAGCAAATCCTCTCGATCAAGGTCTGCCTCGTCGGTGTAGGTGTCCTCTTCCGGCTGCTGGGTGTACACCTCCGACTGGGAGTCATCCACTTGTATGTCCTCGAAGCCGCCTCCACTTCCGCCCTGAATTACAAAGAGCGGACAACCAGCTGATCCATGCCCGGCGTCTGTGACCGGACAAGCTTCAATGATGACGAGTCGACAAAATGGAGCGGCATCGTATTGAGGTCAACGCAATAAGACACATACCCGACGGTGGAGGCCAGGTCTACTGCTGACGACCGAGCTACTTGGCGGTGTAGAAGTAGTACGGCATGTGCGTGGACGGCGTCGGCGGTGCCCCCGTCCATGCCTGATGCCCTTCTTTTGTCGGTTGCCGCTTCCTCTTGCTCCTTTGCCTTCCTTTTGAGTCCACGGATTTGCCGTATCACCTAGTTGATCTTGTGGGTAGTCACCTTTGTGGATCCTTTGCCTCTGGCAGCTCTTCGTATGGTTCCATGCGGCGGCGAAAGGCAAAAAGCGCAGGAGTTTGGATGGAGGATGATGGCGATCAAAATGGAGAGGGCGAAGAAAGCATGGGTTTTGGCGTAGAAACAGTGCGAACCACTCCAAATATGCGGGCTCCGCCTTGTTTTGGGTGGGCCAGAGATGTTATAGTCCTGGGTGACTGAGGTCCAGACTCCACAAAGCCACCTAGTTTGCTTCCGGTTTGTGAAAAAATGAATGTGTCCGCGGATAAATATAGATCCATATTGAATATTAAAGTATATCATACAATTTGATCCACACGATTTATGGGCTATTTGAGGATCCATGTTGAAGATACCCTTAATGTTGAACATACGTGAAGTTGGAGAACGCAAAATATCTGCCTGAAAGGAAACACTAGCGGATTGGTTAACCTCGAACATACGTGTGAAGTTGAAGAACGCATCTGCAGTGCGACACGTGACTTTTGGTACATGTACATGCGATCAAGCCCCAGCAATCAACTTGTGTCGAGGACAAAGAAAACTTTTCAATGCATCTATTTGTCTCATATGTCACCCCTACCCCTACTCCCTAGACACTGACTAAAGTAGGCGTGAGTCATTTTCTTTGTACTCACTCCGTTTCAAAACTAATTGAAATTCTAGGATTTTTCTAGGTTAAACTTTATTAAAGTCTATTTAAAAATATAACCATAATTTATTTCATTAGATTTATTATATATTTGATATTTTATAGTTCTTCACAAATGTTCTATAGATAAGATCAAAGTAAAAAATGGTTGACTTCGGAAAATCTTGAAAATTAAATTATTTTGGAACGAAGGGAGTAATGTTTATCCCTTGATTGCATATTTGCTCGTGGCTCTTCTCTGTTGTTGTTTTCAAGTTTTTACTGGGACCGGTTGCAGTGTGAGATCAATCGAAAGCTGTGGGCATGGTTGAACAGCTCACATTTTCATGGGTGGACATCCGTCACTAACTTCGGCCTAGTTAACATGACTGGTTTGGCCTAACCAACCATAAGAAATGGCAATGAAAAAGGTATGGGCGGGTACAACCTCCTTCCGCCCATACCCATACCCACAGAAAAAATTTATGTCCACCCAGTTCAATATATAACATTTAAAATTTAAAAGGTAGCAAAATGAGTTTAAAATTTAAGTGATGATGGGTGAGCAGTATAGCACTGGCACGGCCTTCTCCGGTGGGTGGTCTCTTGGTGGCATCAAGGGAGTATGATCAGCGGTTGGTGGATGCCCATCAGAAAGGGAGACGGTGGCACTAGTAGAAAAGGGGTCAAATGTGAAGCACATTAGTGCCGGTTTGTAAAAAAACCGGCACTAATGTGATCAATAGTGCCGGTTCGTGGCTGCGATCAATAGTACCGGTTCGTATTGAGCCTTTAGTACCGGTTCGTGCCACGAACCGGTAATAAAGGGTTGTGGTAGGCTGGCGTCAGGCCGGGTCCCCACGAGCCCCTTTAGTACCGATTTGTGTTCCAACCGGTACTAAAGGTCTAACCTATAGTACTGGTTTGTGCCATGAACCGGTACTAAAGGAGACAAGCCTTTAGTACCGGTTCGTGCCACGAACCGGTACTAAAGGGGCAAATTTTCAAACTCTACCCCCCCCCCCCCTCCCCGCGTGTATCGCCATTTCATTTTTGAAAAAATCAAAAGAAAATGATAAAACTTCAAAAAATAAAATCCTTCGAGAAGTAGTTATATTACTATATCTACTAGTTAGGAAAATTTGAAAACTTAAATTTGGACATGTTTTGCAAAAAGTGCAGGGAAAATGTAAAACGGCTATAACTTTTGCATACGATGTAGGAAAAAAACGTATAATATATCAAAAAATTCAGCCCAAAAATCCGCATCCGATGGAGACGGCCTATGGCCTGTTTGGAATTTTTTAGAATCCTCAAATTCGAAAAGGAAAAAAAGATATGGTCAAATTTCAGTTTTTTTTAAAAAAATTTGGTTAAATTTGGTCAAACTACTTATTCAAGAAGTATTAATGTTACTACATAATTATTCAAGAATATTAGTGTTACTAAATAATTATTTCAATTTTTTGAATTTTGGTCAAACTATGGTCAAACTATGGTCAAACTTATTCAAGAAATATTAGCGTTACTAAATAATTACTATTTTTTTAGAATAATAGTTTCAAACTCAAACGGTGAAATGTGTGACTTCATGCTCAAGCTAAACTCCTGAGGGTTAATAGGATTGACATCTTACTATTGTCAGGAAAACAACAAGTGCACACTCGAAAACGAAGGAGAATAGAACCCGAAAGTTAAGCGTGCTCGGGCTGGAGTAGTGAGAGGGATGGGTGACCGGTTGGAAAGTTAGATGATTCGGAATGAGTGATCCACATTTGAGCAGTTAAGAGAGGTGATTAGAGACTAAATCACTAAATAATTCAGAAAAATTAAAAATAAAAAAAAATCAAATTTTTTTCCAAAATTTACAAAAAAGAAATTAACCTTTAGTACCGGTTGGTAACACCAACCGGTACTAAAGGTCCCCCATACTAGGGCGCGAGCTCACGCCACGTGGTGGCACTTTAGCGCCGGTTCGTGCCGAACCGGTACTAAAGGGGGGGGGGCCTTTAGTGCCCACACTTTAGTGTCGGTTCCATAACCGGCACTAAAGGCCCTTACAAACCGGTTTTAAAGCTCCGTTTTTTACTAGTGTGATGGGAATGGGGGGTCACTGGATCGAGAGTTGGACAAGAGTCCGGTCGCAAAGAGTCGAGAACTTGTGCTTTCTTGTGTAAACTCTCTAGTTGTTTAGGTCCTCCTTGCCTCCTGCACCAAATGGGGCTCAGGGTTTTTTCTGCATATACTAGCCATGTAATTGTAACTTGTGCCATATTCCTTCTTTTAATATAATTACACAGTAGGAGCCTTTCCTACTATTTCACGGTAAAAAAAAGAGCCGAGAACTCAGCTTTTTGAGGAGTCGCATATAGGACATAGGAGGAGTGTCGAGCAGGTGATTGTGGGCTTATGAGATATGGCCGGTTTAAAGAATAAAAGATTAAGGGTGGTCCATAGGAGTTGGATGTTGACCCCACAAGTCATAGGAGTTATTTTCATTATTTAAACTTTCATGGGTATCCATTGGGTTACCCATGGGCATAATTTCATACTCATTCCCTACCCATATATTTTATGGGTATGGATACCCATTACCCATGGGTACAAAATCTCTCCAAGTCTTGCCCATACTAGTAGAAAATGATCCATTTATCCCGGTTCTAGAGGCCCTTTAGCCCCGGTTCTGGATTGATGAAACTAGCTAGAATCAATGGGAGAAGCGCGGAACTAGCTAATACTACTTACTTTCAGGTGTGTAAATCATAGCTCCGTCGGCAGTCCCAGAACAATTGCGGTGAACTCTTTCCAAACCCTACCAGACAAAGACAATAATTACTTGATATCAGGAAATGAACAAAGTTGCCGATATGGTGCGATAATGATCGATTGAACTTACTTATGGAGCATTTCAGTCATATCCGTATACTCCTAGGGATCTTTTGGTCTCGAGTCTAAGACAGTTACTACTCCCCGGTCAAGCTTAATCTTTAACAGAATAAAGTGAAAACTATGCACGCATGCATAACTCATCAATTATATTACTATAACCTCGAGTAAGGAAATCGAATATGTACAAGATAGTAACACTCACTTGAAGTTGTAAGGAAAGAGTATTTTCTCTTTGTTTTGGTTTACAAGCAACGATTGTAGCAAGTTGTCCTTGGTATCTGTGACTCTGTTTTTAACCGTCCATTCATGTATGATATTTGGGTTAATTAACCCAATGTCATAGATTTGTGCTTTTCTGCATTTGACGATCTTCAACCTGCATAATATAGTGAGGATAATTATATATACATGCAATGAAAGAACCGGGCTATATATAGAGACTTAATTATAGAAGTAATACTTACAGACAGTAGCAAGTCACGAGTTGTTTGTCGAGGGCCATTTGATTGTATAACTGGAATAGCTCCACAAATTCAACAGGCAACAACTCAGTTCCAAATAGATCGTGCTTCCTTATATGTCTTTTTAATAAGGCGAACATAGTTGGAATCTGGCGGAGGCGGTGGTGGTCGCTTCAGGGCATCGATAGTCGGCTGCACTTTCATCGGATCTACCGTTTCCTTCAGAGGTGGAGGTTTCCGTGCAAAATGGTCACTCACTTGGGCATGACAGATGTCCTCGTTTTCCTTGTCGGTCCTCTCATGTGGTAACTTTCCGGAGCCTTGAGAGATGGACCATATTTGAATTGCTTCCCGCCTCTGCTTGTAACAGGCCTACGGCCTGTTTGGAAATTTTTAGAATCCTCAAATTCGAAAAGGAAAAAAAGATATGGTCAAATTTCAGTTTTTTTTAAAAAAAATTGGTTAAATTTGGTCAAACTACTTATTCAAGAAGTATTAATGTTACTACATAATTATTCAAGAATATTAGTGTTACTAAATAATTATTTCAATTTTTTGAATTTTGGTCAAACTATGGTCAAACTTATTCAAGAAATATTAGCGTTACTAAATAATTACTATTTTTTTAGAATAATAGTTTCAAACTCAAACGGTGAAATGTGTGACTTCATGCTCAAGCTAAACTCCTGAGGGTTAATAGGATTGACATCTTACTATTGTTAGGAAAACAACAAGTGCAGACTCGGAAACGAAGGAGAATAGAACCCGAAAGTTAAGCGTGCTCGGGTTGGAGTAGTGAGAGGGATGGGTGACCGGTCGGGAAGTTAGATGATTTGGAATGAGTGATCCACACTTGAGCAGTTTAGAGAGGTGATTAGAGACTAAATCATCAAATAATTCAGAAAAATTAAAAATCGAAAAAAAAATCAATTTTTTTTTCCAAAAAATTCAAAAAAAATTAACCTTTAGTACCAGTTGGTAACACCAACCGGTACTAAAGGTCCCCCATACTAGGGCGTGAGCTCACGCCACGTGGTGGCACTTTAGCGCCGGTTCGTGTCGAACCGGTACTAAAGGGGCGGGGGGGCTTTAGTGCCCACACTTTAGTGCCGGTTCCATAACCAGCACTAAAGGCCCTTACAAACCGGTTTTAAAGCTCCATTTTCTACTAGTGTGGTGGGAATGGGGGGTCACTGGATCGAGAGTTGGACAAGAGTCTGGTAGCAAAGAGTCGAGAACTTGTGCTTTCTTGTGTAAAGTCTCTAGTTGTTTAGGTCCTCCTTGCCTCCTGCACCAAATGGGGCTCATGGTTTTTTCTGCATATACTAGCCATGTAATTGTAACTTGTGCCATATTCCTTCTTTTAATATAATTACACAGTAGGAGCCTTTCCTACTATTTCACGGTAAAAAAAAGAGCCGAGAACTCAGCTTTTTGAGGAGTCGCATATAGGACATAGGAGGAGTGTCGAGTAGGTGATTGTGGGCTTATGAGCTATGGCCGGTTTAAGGAATAAAAGATTAAGGGTGGTCCATAGGAGTTGGATGTTGACCCCACAAGTCATAGGAGTTATTTTCATTATTTAAACTTTCAGGGGTATCCATTGGGTTACCCATGGGCATAATTTCATACTCATTCCCTACCCATATATTTTACGGGTATGGATACCCATTCCCCATGGGTACAAAATCTCTCCAAGTCTTTCCCACACTAGTAGAAAATGAGCCATTTATCCCGGTTCCAGAGGCCCTTTAGCCCACGTTCTGGAACCGGGACTAAAGGGTCAGGACTAAAACCCAAAACCTTTAGTCCCGGTTCCCTCACGAACCGGGACAGAATGGGCTCCACGTGGCCGTTGCGGGGCGCCCAGGCAGGAGAACCTTTAGTCCCGGTTGGTAATACCACCCGGGACCAAAAGGCCTCCACGTGTCAGCAGCTGGCAGGAGCTGGGGTTTTTTTGAAAGGAAGGGGGTTTAGGGGGTCTTTGAGGGTTAATTTAGGGGTTTGATCATATTGTGTTAGCTAGCTAATAGAGAGAAATGGCCTCTTTCTCCGTGCTTGGTCGACGCTAGCTACTATACGTATAGAAAAAACTCGACACGCTAGCTAGTAAGCAAATGAAGGAACCATTAATTACAGAAGACCGTCATGAACATATATATACAGAGAGCAGTGAGACCTCTCTTTCTCCGAGAGATTGGTTGAACAACAAGTTTTCGTATATCTATCCGACGCTACTACATATATACAATATAAAATGTCTTACAATCCAAAGCATCTAAAATCGGTTTCAATTTCCACATGGTATTCTCCGGCTTTAGGTATGACGTGGTCAAGAAAGAATCCCGCCAATTCCTCTTATTAGTCGTATGCGATCATATGGTAGGAGTTCATCCCGCATCTGCCACAACTAATTTAAAGAAAGGGGTCAATACATATATATGAATGAAATTCAACACAATTGATGGTAAAAAACTAAAATTGTGAATATTTTTGTTTGCGTACTTCATATTGCTTTTCAGAGTAGCCCCGCTTAGAGGTCGTCGCGTTGTAGATGAACTCGCAAACGTAGTATCCACAAAAATCATTCCCGGCTTCCTGCCACAAGCACTTTACCAGAAGTAGAGTTCAATCAAACTGATAATCAAGCATGATAAATGGGATTGATGAAACTAGCTAGAATCAATGGGAGAAGCGCGGAACTAGCTAATACTACTTACTTTCAGGTGTGTAAATCGCAGCTCCGTCGGCAGTCCCAGAACAATTGCGGTGAACTCTTTCCAAACCCTACCAGACAAAGACAATAATTACTTGATATCAGGAAATGAACAAAGTTGCCGATATGGTGCGATAATGATCGATTGAAGTTACTTCTGGAGCATTTCAGTCATATCCGTATACTCCTAGGGATCTTTTCGTCTCGAGTCTAAGACAGTTACTACTCCCCGGTCAAGCTTAATCTTTAACAGAATAAAGTGAAAACTGTGCACGCATGCATAACTCATCAATTATATTACTATAACCTCGAGTAAGGAAAACGAATATGCACAAGATAGTAACACTCACTTGAAGTTGTAAGGAAAGAGTATTTTCTCTTTGTTCCGGTTTACAAGCAACGATTGTAGCAAGTTGTCCTCGGTATCTGTGACTCTGTTTTTAACCGTCCATTCATGTATGATATTTGGGTTAATTAACCCAATGTCATAGATTTGTGCTTTTCTGCATTCGACGATCTTCAACCTGCATAATATAGTGAGGATAATTATATATACATGCAATGAAAGAACTGGGCTATATATAGAGACTTAATTATAGAAGTAATACTTACAGACAGTAGCAAGTCACGAGTTGTTTGTCGAGGGCCATTTGATTGTATAACTGGAATAGCTCCACAAATTCAACAGGCAACAGCTCAGTTCCAAATAGATCATGCTTCCTTATATGTCTTTTTAATAAGGGGAACATAGTTGGAATCTGGCGGAGGCGGTGGTGGTCGCTTCAGGGCATCGATAGTCGGCTGCACTTTCATCGGATCTACCGTTTCCTTCAGAGGTGGAGGTTTCCGTGCAAAATGGTCACTCACTTGGGCATGACAGATGTCCTCGTTTTCCTTGTCGGTCCTCTCATGTGGTAACTTTTCCGGAGCCTTGAGATATGGACCATATTTGAATTGCTTCCCGCCTCTGCTTGTAACAGGCCTACGGCCTATTTGGAATTTTTTAGAATTCTCAAATTCGAAAAGGAAAAAAAGATATGGTCTAATTTCAGTTTTTTTAAAAAAAATTGGTTAAATTTGGTCAAACTACTTACTCAAGAAGTATTAATGTTACTACATAATTATTCAAGAATATTAGTGTTACTAAATAATTATTTCATTTTTTTGAATTTTGGTCAAACTATGGTCAAACTATGGTCAAACTTATTCAAGAAATATTAGCGTTACTAAATAATTACTGTTTTTTCAGAATAATAGTTTCAAACTCAAACGGTGAAATGTGTGACTTCATGCTCAAGCTAAACTCCTGAGGGTTAATAGGATTGACATCTTACTATTTTCAGGAAAACAACAAGTGCAGACTCGGAAACGAAGGAGAATAGAACCCGAAAGTTAAGCTTGCTCGGGCTGGAGTAGTGAGAGGGATGGGTGACCGGTCGGAAAGTTAGATGATTTGGAGTGAGTGATCCACACTTGAGCAGTTAAGAGAGGTGATTAGAGACTAAATCATCAAATAGTTCAGAAAAATTAAAAATAAAAAAAATCAATTTTTTTTCCAAAAGTTTCAAAAAAAAATTGAATAAAATTAACATTTAGTACCGGTTGGTAACACCAACCGGTACTAAAGGTCCCCCATACTAGGGCGCGAGGTCACGCCACGTGGTGGCACTTTAGCGTCGGTTCGTGCCGTACCGGTACTAAAGGGGGGGGGGGGCTTTAGTGCCCACACTTTAGTGCCGGTTCCATAACCGGCACTAAAGGCCCTTACAAACCGGTTTTAAAGCTCCGTTTTCTACTAGTGTTGTGGGAATGGGGGGTCACTGGATCGAGAGTTGGACAAGAGTCCGGTAGCAAAGAGTCGAGAACTTGTGCTTTCTTGTGTAAACTCTCTAGTTGTTTAGGTCCTCCTTGCCTCCTGCACCAAATGGGGCTCAGGGTTTTTTCTGCATATACTAGCCATGTAATTGTAACTTGTGCCATATTCCTGCTTTTAATATAATTACACAGTAGGAGCCTTTCCTACTATTTCACGGTAAAAAAAAGAGCCGAGAACTCAGCTTTTTGAGGAGTCGCATATAGGACATAGGAGGAGTGTCGAGTAGGTGATTGTGGGCTTATGAGCTATGGCCGGTTTAAGGAATAAAAGATTAAGGGTGGTCCATAGGAGTTGGATGTTGACCCCACAAGTCATAGGAGTTATTTTCATTATTTAAACTTTCAGGGGTATCCATTGGGTTACCCATGGGCATAATTTCATACTCATTCCCTACCCATATATTTTACGGGTATGGATACCCATTCCCCATGGGTACAAAATCTCTCCAAGTCTTTCCCACACTAGTAGAAAATGAGCCATTTATCCCGGTTCCAGAGGCCCTTTAGCCCATGTTCTGGAACCGGGACTAAAGGGTCAGGACTAAAACCCAAAACCTTTAGTCCCGGTTCCCTCACGAACCGGGACAGAATGGGCTCCACGTGGCCGTTGCGGGGCGCCCAGGCAGGAGAACCTTTAGTCCCGGTTGGTAATACCACCCGGGACCAAAAGGCCTCCACGTGTCAGCAGCTGGCAGGAGCTGGGGTTTTTTTTGAAAGGAAGGGGGTTTAGGGGGTCTTTGAGGGTTAATTTAGGGGTTTGATCATATTGTGTTAGCTAGCTAATAGAGAGAAATGGCCTCTTTCTCCGTGCTTGGTCGACGCTAGCTACTATACGTATAGAAAAAACTCGACACGCTAGCTAGTAAGCAAATGAAGGAACCATTAATTACAGAAGACCGTCATGAACATATATATACAGAGAGCAGTGAGACCTCTCTTTCTCCGAGAGATTGGTTGAACAACAAGTTTTCGTATATCTATCCGACGCTACTACATATATACAATATAAAATGTCTTACAATCCAAAGCATCTAAAATCGGTTTCAATTTCCACATGGTATTCTCCGGCTTTAGGTATGACGTGGTCAAGAAAGAATCCCGCCAATTCCTCTTATTAGTCGTATGCGATCATATGGTAGGAGTTCATCCCGCATCTGCCACAACTAATTTAAAGAAAGGGGTCAATACATATATATGAATGAAATTCAACACAATTGATGGTAAAAAACTAAAATTGTGAATATTTTTGTTTGCGTACTTCATATTGCTTTTCAGAGTAGCCCCGCTTAGAGGTCGTCGCGTTGTAGATGAACTCGCAAACGTAGTATCCACAAAAATCATTCCCGGCTTCCTGCCACAAGCACTTTACCAGAAGTAGAGTTCAATCAAACTGATAATCAAGCATGATAAATGGGATTGATGAAACTAGCTAGAATCAATGGGAGAAGCGCGGAACTAGCTAATACTACTTACTTTCAGGTGTGTAAATCGCAGCTCCGTCGGCAGTCCCAGAACAATTGCGGTGAACTCTTTCCAAACCCTACCAGACAAAGACAATAATTACTTGATATCAGGAAATGAACAAAGTTGCCGATATGGTGCGATAATGATCGATTGAACTTACTTCTGGAGCATTTCAGTCATATCCGTATACTCCTAGGGATCTTTTCGTCTCGAGTCTAAGACAGTTACTACTCCCCGGTCAAGCTTAATCTTTAACAGAATAAAGTGAAAACTGTGCACGCATGCATAACTCATCAATTATATTACTATAACCTCGAGTAAGGAAAACGAATATGCACAAGATAGTAACACTCACTTGAAGTTGTAAGGAAAGAGTATTTTCTCTTTGTTCCGGTTTACAAGCAACGATTGTAGCAAGTTGTCCTCGGTATCTGTGACTCTGTTTTTAACCGTCCATTCATGTATGATATTTGGGTTAATTAACCCAATGTCATAGATTTGTGCTTTTCTGCATTCGACGATCTTCAACCTGCATAATATAGTGAGGATAATTATATATACATGCAATGAAAGAACTGGGCTATATATAGAGACTTAATTATAGAAGTAATACTTACAGACAGTAGCAAGTCACGAGTTGTTTGTCGAGGGCCATTTGATTGTATAACTGGAATAGCTCCACAAATTCAACAGGCAACAGCTCAGTTCCAAATAGATCATGCTTCCTTATATGTCTTTTTAATAAGGGGAACATAGTTGGAATCTGGCGGAGGCGGTGGTGGTCGCTTCAGGGCATCGATAGTCGGCTGCACTTTCATCGGATCTACCGTTTCCTTCAGAGGTGGAGGTTTCCGTGCAAAATGGTCACTCACTTGGGCATGACAGATGTCCTCGTTTTCCTTGTCGGTCCTCTCATGTGGTAACTTTTCCGGAGCCTTGAGATATGGACCATATTTGAATTGCTTCCCGCCTCTGCTTGTAACAGGCCTACGGCCTATTTGGAATTTTTTAGAATTCTCAAATTCGAAAAGGAAAAAAAGATATGGTCTAATTTCAGTTTTTTTAAAAAAAATTGGTTAAATTTGGTCAAACTACTTACTCAAGAAGTATTAATGTTACTACATAATTATTCAAGAATATTAGTGTTACTAAATAATTATTTCATTTTTTTGAATTTTGGTCAAACTATGGTCAAACTATGGTCAAACTTATTCAAGAAATATTAGCGTTACTAAATAATTACTGTTTTTTCAGAATAATAGTTTCAAACTCAAACGGTGAAATGTGTGACTTCATGCTCAAGCTAAACTCCTGAGGGTTAATAGGATTGACATCTTACTATTTTCAGGAAAACAACAAGTGCAGACTCGGAAACGAAGGAGAATAGAACCCGAAAGTTAAGCTTGCTCGGGCTGGAGTAGTGAGAGGGATGGGTGACCGGTCGGAAAGTTAGATGATTTGGAGTGAGTGATCCACACTTGAGCAGTTAAGAGAGGTGATTAGAGACTAAATCATCAAATAGTTCAGAAAAATTAAAAATTAAAAAAATCAATTTTTTTTCCAAAATTTTCAAAAAAAAATTGAATAAAATTAACATTTAGTACCGGTTGGTAACACCAACCGGTACTAAAGGTCCCCCATACTAGGGCGCGAGGTCACGCCACGTGGTGGCACTTTAGCGTCGGTTCGTGCCGTACCGGTACTAAAGGGGGGGGGGCTTTAGTGCCCACACTTTAGTGCCGGTTCCATAACCGGCACTAAAGGCCCTTACAAACCGGTTTTAAAGCTCCGTTTTCTACTAGTGTTGTGGGAATGGGGGGTCACTGGATCGAGAGTTGGACAAGAGTCCGGTAGCAAAGAGTCGAGAACTTGTGCTTTCTTGTGTAAACTCTCTAGTTGTTTAGGTCCTCCTTGCCTCCTGCACCAAATGGGGCTCAGGGTTTTTTCTGCATATACTAGCCATGTAATTGTAACTTGTGCCATATTCCTGCTTTTAATATAATTACACAGTAGGAGCCTTTCCTACTATTTCACGGTAAAAAAAGAGCCAAGAACTCAGCTTTTTGAGGAGTCGCATATAGGACATAGGAGGAGTGTCGAGCAGGTGATTGTGGGCTTATGAGCTATGGCGGGTTTAAGGAATAAAAGATTAAGGGTGGGCCATAGGAGTTGGATGTTGACCCCACAAGCCATCGGAGTTATTTTCATTATTTAAACTTTCATGGGTATCCATTGGGTTACCCATGGGCATAATTTCATAATCATTCCCTACCCATATATTTTACGGGTATGGATACCCATTACCCATGGGTACAAAATCTCTCCAAGTCTTGCCCACACTAGTAGAAAATGAGCCATTTATCCCTGTTCCAGAGGCCCTTTAGCCCTGGTTCTGGAACCGGGACTAAAGGGTCAGGACTAAAACCCAAAACCTTTAGTCCCGGTTCCCTCACGAACCGGGACAGAAGGGGCTCCACGTGGCCGTTGCGGGGCGCCCAGGCATGAGAACCTTTAGTCCCGGTTGGTAATACCAACCGAGACCAAAAGGCCTCCATGCGTCAGCAGCTGGCAGGAGCTGGGGTTTTTTTTGAAAGGAAGGGGGTTTAGGGGGTCTTCGAGGGTTAATTTAGGGGTTTGATCATATTGTGTTAGCTAGCTAATAGAGAGAAATGGCCTCTTTCTCCGTGCTTGGTCGACGCTAGGTACTATACATATAGAGAAAACTCGACACGCTAGCTAGTAAGAAAATGAAGGAACCATTAATTAGAGAAGACCATCATGAACATATATATATAGAGAGAAGTGAGACCTCTCTTTCTCCGAGAGATTGGTTGAACAACAGGTTTTCGTATATCTATCTGACGCTACTACATATATACAATATAACATGTCTTACCATCCCAAGCATCTAAAATCGGTTTCAATTTCCACATGGTATTCTCCGGCTTTAGGTATGACGTGGTCAAGAAAGAATCCCGCCAATTCCTCTTGAATTGCTCGTATGCGATCATATGGTAGGAGTTCATCCCGCATCTGCCACAACTAGTTTAAAGAAAGGGGTCAATACATATATATGAATGAAATTCAACAAAATTGATGGTAAAAAAATAAAATTGTGAATATTTTTGTTTACGTACTTCATATTGCTTTTCAGAGTAGCCCCGCTTAGAGGTCGCCGCGTTGTAGATGAACTCGCAAACGTAGTATCCACAAAAATCATTCCCGGCTTCCTGCCACAAGCACTTTACCAGAAGTAGAGTTCAATCAAACTGATAATCAAGCATGACAAATGGGATTGATGAAACTAGCTAGAGTCAATGGGAGAAGCGCGGAACTAGCTAATACTACTTACTTTCAGGTGTGTAAATTGCAGCTCTGTCGGTAGTCCCAGAACAATTGCGGTGAACTCTTTCCAAACCCTACTAGACAAAGACAATAATTACTTGATATCAGGAAATGAACAAAGTTGCCGATATGGTGCGATAATGATCGATTGAACTTACTTCTGGAGCATTTCAGTCATATCCGTATACTCCTAGGGATCTTTTCGTCTCGAGTCTAAGACAGTTACTACTCCCCGGTCAAGCTTAATCTTTAACAGAATAAAGTGAAAACTGTGCACGTATGCATAACTCAACAATTATATTACTATGACCTCGAGTAAGGAAATCGAATATGCACAAGATAGTAACACTGACTTGAAGTTGTAAGGAAAGAGTATTTTCTCTTTGTTTTGGTTTACAAGCAACGATTGTAGCAAGTTGTCCTCGGTATCTGTGACTTTGTTTTTAACCGTCCATTCATGTATGATATTTGGGTTAATTAACCCAATGTCATAGATTTGTGCTTTTCTGCATTCGACGATCTTCAACCTGCATAATATAGTGAGGATAATTATATATACATGCAATGAAAGAACTGGGCTATATATAGAGACTTAATTATAGAAGTAATACTTACAAACAGTAGCAAGTCATGAGTTGTTTGTCGAGGGCCATTTGATTGTATAACTGGAATAGCTCCACAAATTCAACAGGCAACAGCTCAGTTCCAAATAGATCGTGCTTCCTTATATGTCTTTTTAATAAGGCGAACATAGTTGGAATCTGGCGGAGGCGGTGGTGGTCACTTCAGGGCATCGATAGTCGGCCGCACTTTCATCGGATCTACCGTTTCCTTCAGAGGTGGAGGTTTCCGTGCAAAATGGTCACTCACTTGGGCATGACAGATGTCCTCGTTTTCCTTGTCGGTCCTCTCATGTGGTAACTTTTCTGGAGCTTTGAGATATGGACCATATTTGAATTGCTTCCCGCCTCTGCTTGTAACAGGCCTACGGCCTATTTGGAATTTTTTAGAATCCTCAAATTCGAAAAGGAAAAAAAGATATGGTCTAATTTCGGTTTTTTTAAAAAAAAATTGGTTAAATTTGGTCAAACTACTTATTCAAGAAGTATTAATATTACTACATAATTATTCAAGAATATTAGTGTTACTAAATAATTATTCCAATTTTTTGAATTTTGGTCAAACTATGGTCAAACTATGGTCAAACTTATTCAAGAAATATTAGCGTTACTAAATAATTACTGTTTTTTCAGAATAATAGTTTCAAACTCAAACGGTGAAATCTGTGACTTCATGCTCAAGCTAAACTCCTGAGGGTTAATAGGATTGACATCTTACTATTTTCAGGAAAACAACAAGTGCAGACTCGGAAACGAAGGAGAATAGAACCCGAAAGTTAAGCTTGCTCGGGCTGGAGTAGTGAGAGGGATGGGTGACCGGTCGGAAAGTTAGATGATTTGGAGTGAGTGATCCACACTTGAGCAGTTAAGAGAGGTGATTAGAGACTAAATCATCAAATAATTCAGAAAAATAAAAAAAATCAAAAATTTTCCAAAATTTTCAAAAAAAAAATTTAAATAAAATTAACATTTAGTACCGGTTGGTAACACCAACCGGTACTAAAGGTCCCCCATACTAGGGCGCGAGGTCACGCCACGTGGTGGCACTTTAGCGCCGGTTCGTGCCGAACCGGTACTAAAGGGGGGGGGGGCGTTAGTGCCCACACTTTAGTGTCGGTTCCATAGCCGGCACTAAAGGCCCTTACAAACCGGTTTTAAAGCTCCGTTTTCTACTAGTGTGGTGGGAATGGGGGGTCACTGGATCAAGAGTTGGACAAGAGTCCGGTAGCAAAGAGTCGAGAACTTGTGCTTTCTTGTGTAAACTCTCTAGTTGTTTAGGTCCTCCTTGCCTCCTGCACCAAATGGGGCTCTGGGTTTTTCTGCATATACTAGCCATGTAATTGTAACTTGTGCCATATTCCTTCTTTTAATATAATTACACAGTAGGAGCCTTTCCTACTATTTCACGGTAAAAAAAAAGAGCCGAGAACTCAGCTTTTAGAGGAGTCGCATATAGGACATAGGAGGAGTGTCGAGCAGGTGATTGTGGGCTTATGAGCTATGGCCGGTTTAAGGAATAAAAGATTAAGGGTGGGCCATAGGAGTTGGATGTTGACCCCACAAGTCATAGGAGTTATTTTCATTATTTAAACTTTCATGGGTATCCATTGGGTTACCCATGGGCATAATTTCATACTCATTCCGTACCCATATATTTTACGGGTATGGATACCCATTACCCATGGGTACAAAATCTCTCCAAGTCTTTCCCACACTAGTAGAAAATGAGCCATTTATCCCTGTTCCAGAGGCCCTTTAGCCCCGGTTCGGGAACCGGGACTAAAGGGTCAGGACTAAAACCCAAAACCTTTAGTCCCGGTTCCCTCACGAACCGGGACAGAAGGGGCTCCACGTGGCCGTTGCGGGGCGTCCAGGCAGGAGAACCTTTAGTCCCGGTTGGTAATACCAATCGGGACCAAAAGGCCTCCAGGCGTCAGCAGCTGGCAGGAGCTGGGGTTTTTTTTGAAAGGAAGGGGGTTTAGGGTGTCTTCGAGGGTTAATTTAGGGGTTTGATCATATTGTGTTAGCTAGCTAATAGAGAGAAATGGCCTCTTTCTCCGTGCTTGGTCGACGCTAGCTACTATACATATAGAGAAAACTCGACACGCTAGCTAGTAAGCAAATGAAGGAACCATTAATTACAGAAGACCATCATGAACATATATATATAGAGAGAAGTGAGACCTCTCTTTCTCCGAGAGATTGGTTGAACAACAGGTTTTCGTATATCTATCCGACGCTACTACATATATACAATATAACATGTCTTACCATCCCAGGCATCTAAAATCGGTTTCAATTTCCACATGGTATTCTCTGGCTTTAGGTATGACGTGGTCAAGAAAGAATCCCGCCTATTCCTCTTGAATTGCTCGTATGCGATCATATGGTAGGAGTTCATCCCGCATCTGCCACAACTAATTTAAAGAAAGGGGTCAATACATATATATGAATGAAATTCAACACAATTGATGGTAAAAAATAAAATTGTGAATATTTTTGTTTACGTACTTCATATTGCTTTTCAGAGTAGCCCCGCTTACAGGTCGCCGCGTTGTAGATGAACTCGCAAACGTAGTATCCACAAAAATCATTCCCGGCTTCCTGCCACAAGCACTTTACCAGAAGTAGAGTTCAATCAAACTGATAATCAAGCATGATAAATGGGATTGATGAAACTAGCTAGAATCAATGGGAGAAGCGCGGAACTAGCTAATACTACTTACTTTCAGGTGTGTAAATCGCAGCTCCGTCGGCAGTCCCAGAACAATTGCGGTGAACTCTTTCCAAACCCTACCAGACAAAGAGAATAATTACTTGATATCAGGAAGTGAACAAAGTTGCCGCTATGGTGCGATAATGATCGATTGAGCTTACTTCTGGAGCATTTCAGTCATATCCTTATACTCCTAGGGATCTTTTCGTCTCGAGTCTAAGACAGTTACTACTCCCCGGTCAAGCTTAATCTTTAACAGAATAAAGTGAAAACTGTGCACGCATGCATAACTCATCAATTATATTACTATAACCTCGAGTAAGGAAATCGAATATGCACAAGATAGTAACACTCACTTGAAGTTGTAAGGAAAGAGTATTTTCTCTTTGTTTTGGTTTACAAGCAACGATTGTAGCAAGTTGTCCTCGGTATCTGTGACTCTGTTTTAACCGTCCATTCATGTATGATATTTGGGTTAATTAACCCAATGTCATAGATTTGTGCTTTTCTGCATTCGACGATCTTCAACCTGCATAATATAGTGAGGATAATTATATATACATGCAATGAAAGAACTGGGCTATATATAGAGACTTAATTATAGAAGTAATACTTACAGACAGTAGCAAGTCACGAGTTGTTTGTCGAGGGCCATTTGATTGTATAACTGGAATAGCTCCACAAATTCAACAAGCAACAGCTCAGTTCCAAATAGATCGTGCTTCATTATATGTCTTTTTAATAAGGCGAACATAGTTGGAATCTGGCGGAGGCGGTGGTGGTCGCTTAAGGGCATCGATAGTCGGCTGCACTTTCATCGGATCTACCTTTCCTTCAGAGGTGGAGGTTTCCGTGCAAAATGGTCACTCACTTGGGCATGACAGATGTCCTCGTTTTCCTTGTCGGTCTTCTCATGTGGTACCTTTTCCGGAGCCTTGAGAGATGGACCATATTTGAATTGCTTCCCGCCTCTGCTTGTAACAGGCCTACGGCCTGTTTGGAATTTTTTAGAATCCTCAAATTCGAAAAGGAAAAAAAGATATGGTCAAATTTCAGTTTTTTTAAAAAAAATTGGTTAAATTTGGTCAAACTACTTATTCAAGAAGTATTAATGTTACTACATAATTATTCAAGAATATTAGTGTTACTAAATAATTATTTCAATTTTTTGAATTTTGGTCAAGCTATGGTCAAACTATGGTCAAACTTATTCAAGAAATATTAGCGTTACTAAATAATTACTGTTTTTTTAGAATAATAGTTTCAAACTCAAACGGTGAAATGTGTGACTTCATGCTCAAGCTAAACTCCTGAGGGTTAATAGGATTGACATCTTACTATTGTCAGGAAAACAACAACAGTAGACTCGGAAACGAAGGAGAATAGAACCCGAAAGTTAAGCGTGCTCGGGCTGGAGTAGTGAGAGGGATGGGTGACCGGTCGGGAAGTTAGATGATTTGGAATGAGTGATCCACACTTGAGCAGTTAAGAGAGGTGATTAGAGACTAAATCATCAAATAATTCAGAAAAATTAAAAATCGAAAAAAAAAATCAAATTTTTTTCCAAAATTTTCAAAAAAAAATTCAAAAAAAACTCCCCCATACTAGGGCGCGAGCTCACGCCACGTGGTGGCACTTTAGCGCCGGTTCGTGCCGAACCGGTACTAAAGGGGGGGCCTTTAGTGCCCACACTTTAGTGCCGGTTCCATAACCGGCACTAAAGGCCCTTACAAACCGGTTTTAAAGCTCCATTTTCTACTAGTGTGGTGGGAATGGGGGGTCACTGGATCGAGAGTTGGACAAGAGTCTGGTAGCAAAGAGTCGAGAACTTGTGCTTTCTTGTGTAAACTCTCTAGTTGTTTAGGTCCTCCTTGCCTCCTGCACCAAATGGGGCTTAGGGTTTTTTCTGCATATACTAGCCATGTAATTGTAACTTGTGCCATATTCCTTCTTTTAATATAATTACACAGTAGGAGCCTTTCCTACTATTTCACGGTAAAAAAAAGAGCCGAGAACTCAGCATTTTGTGGAGTCGCATATAGGACATAGGAGGAGTGTCGAGCAGGTGATTGTGGGCTTATGAGCTATGGCCGGTTTAAGGAATAAAAGATTAAGGGTGGGCCATAAGAGTTGGATGTTGACCCCACAAGTCATAGGAGTTATTTTCATTATTTAAACTTTCATGGGTATCCATTGGGTTACCCATGGGCATAATTTCATACTCATTCCCTACCCATATATTTTACGGGTATGGATACCCATTACCCATGGGTACAAAATCTCTCCAAGTCTTGCCCACACTAGTAGAAAATGAGACATTTATCCCGGTTCCAGAGGCCCTTTAGCCCCGGTTCTGGAACCGGGACTAAAGGGTCAGGACTAAAACCCAAAACCTTTAGTCCCGGTTCCCTCACGAACCGGGACAGAAGGGGCTCCACGTGGCCGTTGCGGGGCGCCCAAGCAGGAGAACCTTTAGTCCCGGTTGGTAATACCAACCGGGACCAAAAGGCCTCCACGCGTCAGCAGCTGGCAGGAGCTGGGGTTTTTTTTTGAAAGGAAGGGGCTTTAGGGGGTCTTCGAGGGTTAATTTAGGGGTTTGATCATATTGTGTTAGCTAGCTAATAGAGAGAAATGGCCTCTTTCTCCGTGCTTGGTCGACGCTAGCTACTATACGTATAGAGAAAACTCGACACGCTATCTAGTAAGCAAATGAAGGAACCATTAATTAGAGAAGACCGTCATAAACATATATATACAGAGAGAAGTGAGACCTCTCTTTCTCCGAGAGATTGGTTGAACAACAAGTTTTCGTATATCTATCCGACGCTACTACATATATACAATATAACATGTCTTACCATCCCAGGCATCTAAAATAGGTTTCAATTTCCACATGGTATTCTCCGGCTTTAGGTATGACATGGTCAAGAAAGAATCCCGCCTATTCCTCTTGAATTGCTCGTATGCGATCATATGGTAGGAGTTCATCCCGCATCTGCCACAACTAATTTAAAGAAAGGGGTCAATACATATATATGAATGAAATTCAACACAATTGATGGTAAAAAAATAAAATTGTGAATATTTTTGTTTACGTACTTCATATTGCTTTTCAGAGTAGCCCCGCTTAGAGGTCGCCGCGTTGTAGATGAACTCGCAAACGTAGTATCCACAAAAATCATTCCCGGCTTCCTGCCACAAGCACTTTACCAGAAGTAGAGTTCAATCAAACTGATAATCAAGCATGATAAATGGGATTGATGAAACTAGCTAGAATCAATGGGAGAAGCGCGGAACTAGCTAATACTACTTACTTTCAGGTGTGTAAATCGCAGCTCCGTCGGCAGTCCCAGAACAATTGCGGTGAACTCTTTCCAAACCCTACCAGACAAAGAGAATAATTACTTGATATCAGGAAATGAACAAAGTTGCCGATATGGTGCGATAATGATTGATTGAACTTACTTCTGGAGCATTTCAGTCATATCGTTATACTCCTAGGGATCTTTTCGTCTCGAGTCTAAGACAGTTACTACTCCCCGGTCAAGCTTAATCTTTAACAAAATAAAGTGAAAACTGTGCACGCATGCATAACTCATCAATTATATTACTATAACCTCGAGTAAGGAAAACGAATATGCACAAGATAGTAACACTCACTTGAAGTTGTAAGGAAAGAGTATTTTCTCTTTGTTTTGGTTTACAAGCAACGATTGTAGCAAGTTGTCCTCGGTACCTGTGACTCTGTTTTTAACCGTCCATTCATGTATGATACTTGGGTTAATTAACCCAATGTCATAGATTTGTGCTTTTCTGCATTCGACGATCTTCAACCCTGCATAATATAGTGAGGATAATTATATATACATGCAATGAAAGAACTAGGCTATATATCGAGACTTAATTATAGAAGTAATACTTACAGACAGTAGCAAGTCACGAGTTGTTTGTCGAGGGCCATTTGATTGTATAACTGGAATAGCTCCACAAATTCAACAGGCAACAGCTCAGTTCCAAATAGATCGTGCTTCCTTATATGTCTTTTTAATAAGGGGAACATAGTTGGAATCTGGCGGAGGCGGTGGTGGTCGCTTAAGGGCATCGATAGTCGGCTGCACTTTCATCGGATCTACCGTTTCCTTCAGAGGTGGAGGTTTCCGTGCAAAATGGTCACTCACTTGGGCATGACAGATGTCCTCGTTTTCCTTGTCAGTCTTCTCATGTGGTAACTTTTCCGGAGCCTTGAGAGATGGACCATATTTGAATTGCTTCCCGCCTCCGCTTGTAACAGGCCTACGACCTGTTTGGAATTTTTTAGAATCCTCAAATTCGAAAAGGAAAAAAAGATATTGTCAAATTTCAGTTTTTTTAAAAAAAATTGGTTAAATTTGGTAAAACTACTTATTCAAGAAGTATTAATGTTACTACATAATTACTCAAGAATATTAGTGTTACTAAATAATTATTTCAATTTTTTGAATTTTGGTCAAACTATGGTCAAACTTATTCAAGAAATATTAGCGTTACTAAATAATTACTGTTTTTTAGAATAATAGTTTCAAACTCAAACGGTGAAATTGCTCAAGCTAAACTCCTGAGGGTTAATAGGATTGACATCTTACTATTGTCAGGAAAACAACAAGTGCAGACTCGGTAACGAAGGAGAATAGAACCCGAAAGTTAAGCGTGCTTGGGCTAGAGTAGTGAGAGGGATGGGTGACCGGTCGGGAAGTTAGATGATTTGGAATGAGTGATCCACACTTGAGCAGTTAAGAGAGGTGATTAGAGACTAAATCATCAAATAATTCAGAAAAATTAAAAATCGAAAAAAATTCAATTTTTTTTCCAAAATTTTCAAAAAAAACCTTTAGTACCAGTTGGTAACACCAATCGGTACTAAAGGTCCCCCATACTAGGGCGCGAGCTCACGCCACGTGGTGGCACTTTAGCGGCGGTTCGTGCCGAACCGGTACTAAAGGGGGGCCTTTAGTGCCCACACTTTAGTGCCGGTTCCATAACCGGCACTAAAGGCCCTTACAAACCGGTTTTAAAGCTCCGTTTTCTACTAGTGTGGTGGGAATGGGGGGTCACTGGATCGAGAGTTGGACAAGAGTCCGGTAGCAAAGAGTCGAGAACTTGTGCTTTCTTGTGTAAACTCTCTAATTGTTTAGGTCCTCCTTGCCTGCTGCACCAAATGGGGCTCAGGGTTTTTTCTGCATATACTAGCCATGTAATTGTAACTTGTGCCATATTCCTTCTTTTAATATAATTACACAGTAGGAGCCTTTCCTACTATTTCACGGTAAAAAAAAGAGCCGAGAACTCAGCTTTTTGAGGAGTCGCATATAGGACATAGGAGGAGTGTCGAGCAGGTGATTGTGGGCTTATGAGCTATGGACGGTTTAAGGAATAAAAGATTAAGGGTGGGCCATAGGAGTTGGATGTTGACCCCACAAGTCATAGGAGTTATTTTTGTTATTTAAACTTTCATGGGTATCCATTGGGTTACCCATGGGCATAATTTCATACTCATTCCCTACCCATATATTTTACGGGTATGGATACCCATTACCCATGGGTACAAAATCTCTCCAAGTCTTGCCCACACTAGTAGAAAATGAGCCATTTATCCCGGTTCCAGAGGCCCTTTAGCCCCGGTTCTGGAACCGGGACTAAAGGGTCAGGACTAAAACCCAAAACCTTTAGTCCCGGTTCCCTCATGAAATGGGACAGAAGGGGCTCCACGTGGCCGTTGCAGGGCGCCCAGGCAGGAGAACCTTTAGTCCCGGTTGGTAATACCAACCGGGACCAAAAGGCCTCCACGCGTCAGCAGCTGGCAGGATCTGGGGGTTTTTTTTTGAAAGGAAGGGGGTTTAGGGGGTCTTCGAGGGTTAATTTAGGGGTTTGATCACATTGTGTTAGCTAGCTAATAGAGAGAAATGGCCTCTTTCTCCGTTCTTGGTCGACGCTACCTACTATACGTATAGAGAAAACTCGACACGCTAGCTACTAAGCAAATGAAGGAACCATTAATTACAGAAGACCGTCATGAACATATATATACAGAGAGAAGTGAGACCTCTCTTTCTCCGAGAGATTGGTTGAACAACAAGTTTTCGTATATCTATCCGACGCTACTACATATATACAATATAACATGTCTTACCATCCCAGGCATCTAAAATCGGTTTCAATTTCCACATGGTATTCTCCGGCTTTAGGTATGACGTGGTCAAGAAAGAATCCCGCCAATTCCTCTTGAATTGCTCGTATGCGATCATATGGTAGGAGTTCATCCCGCATCTGCCACAACTAATTTAAAGAAAGGGGTCAATACATATATATGAATGAAATTTAACACAATTGATGGTAAAAAAATAAAATTGTGAATATTTTTGTTTACGTACTTCATATTGCTTTTCAGAGTAGCCCCGCTTAGAGGTCGCCGCATTGTAGATGAACTCGCAAACATAGTATCCACAAAAATCATTCCCGGCTTCCTGCCACAAGCACTTTGCCAGAAGTAGAGTTCAATCAAACTGATAATCAAGCATGATAAATGGGATTGATGAAACTAGCTAGAATCAATGGGAGAAGCGCAGAACTAGCTAATACTACTTACTTTCAGGTGTGTAAATCGCACCTCCGTCAGCAGTCCCAGAACAATTGCGGTGAACTCTTTCCAAACCCTACCAGACAAAGACAATAATTACTTGATATCAGGAAATGAACAAAGTTGCCGATACGGTGCGATAATGATCGATTGAACTTACTTCTGGAGCATTTCTGTCATATCCGTATACTCCTAGAGATCTTTTTATCTCGAGTCTAAGACAGTTACTACTCACTGGTCAAGCTTAATCTTTAACAGAATAAAGTGAAAACTATGCACGCGTGCATAACTCATCAATTATATTACTATAACCTCAAGTAAGGAAATCGAATATGCACAAGATAGTAACACTCACTTGAAGTTGTAAGGAAAGAGTATTTTCTCTTTGTTTTGGTTTACAAGCAACGATTGTAGCAAGTTGTCCTCGGTATCTGTGACTCTGTTTTTAACCGTCCATTCATGTATGATATTTGGGTTAATTAACCCAATGTCATAGATTTGTGCTTTTCTGCATTCGACGATCTTCAACCTGCATAATATAGCGAGGATAATTATATATACATGCAATGAAAGAACTAGGCTATATATAGAGACTTAATTATAGAAGTAATACTTACAGACAGTAGCAAGTCACGAGTTGTTTGTCGAGGGCCATTTGATTGTATAACTGGAATAGCTCCACAAATTCAACAGGCAACAGCTCAGTTCCAAATAGATCGTGCTTCCTTATATGTCTTTTTAATAAGGAGAACATAGTTGGAATTTGGCGGAGGCGGTGGTGGTCGCTTCAGGGCATCGATAGTCGGCTGCACTTTCATCGGATCTACCGTTTCCTTCAGAGGTAGAGGTTTCCGTGCAAAATGGTCACTCACTTGGGCATGACAGATGTCGTCGTTTTCCTTTTCGGTCCTCTCATGTGGTAACTTTTCCGGAGCCTTGAGAGATAGACCATATTTGAATTGCTTCCCGCCTCTGCTTGTAACAGGCCTACGGCCTGTTTGGAATTTTTTAGAATCCTCAAATTCGAAAAGGAAAAAAAGATATGGTCAAGTTTTAGTTTTTTAAAAAAAATTGGTTAAATTTGGTCAAACTACTTATTCAAGAAGTATTAATGTTACTACATAATTATTCAAGAATATTAGTGTTACTAAATAATTATTTCAATTTTTTGAATTTTGGTCAAACTATGGTCAAACTATGGTCAAACTTATTCAAGAAATATTAGCGTCACTAAATAATTACTATTTTTTTAGAATAATAGTTTCAAACACAAACGGTGCAATGTGTGACTTCATGCTCAAGCTAAACTCCTGAGGGTTAATAGGATTGACATCTTATTATTGTCAGGAAAGCAACAAGTGCAGACTCGGAAACGAAGGAGAATAGAACCCGAAAGTTAAGCGTGCTTGGCCTGGAGTAGTGAGAGGGATGGGTGACCGGTCGGGAAGTTAGATGATTTGGAATGAGTGGTCCACACTTGAGCAGTTAAGAGAGGTGATTAGAGACTAAATCATCAAATAATTCAGAAAAATTAAAAATCGAAAAAAAATCAAATTTTTTTTCCAAAATTATCAAAAAAAATTCAAAAAAAAACCTTTAGTAGCGGTTGGTAACACCAACCGGTACTAAAGGTCCCCCATACTAGGGCGCGAGCTCACACCACGTGGTAGGACTTTAGCGCCGGTTCGTGCTGAACCGGTACTAAAGGGGGGGCCTTTAGTGCCCACACTTTAGTGCCGGTTCCATAACCGGCACTAAAGGCCCATACATACCGATTTTAAAGCTCCGTTTTCTACTAGTGTGGTGGGAATGGGGGGTCACTGGATCGAGAGTTGGACAAGAGTCCGGTAGCAAAGAGTCGAGAACTTGTGCTTTCTTGTGTAAACTCTCTAGTTGTTTAGGTCCTCCTTGCCTCCTGCACCAAATGGGGCTCAGGGTTTTTTCTGCATATACTAGCCATGTAATTGTAACTTGTGCCATATTCCTTCTTTTAATATAATTACACAGTAGGAGCCTTTCCTACTATTTCACGGTAAAAAAAGAGTCGAGAACTCAGCTTTTTGAGGAGTCGCATATAGGACATAGGAGGAGTGTCGAGCAGGTGATTATGGGCTTATGAGCTATGGCCGGTTTAAGGAATAAAAGATTAAGGGTGGGCCATAGGAGTTGGATGTTGACCCCACAAGTCATAGGAGTTATTTTCATTATTTAAACTTTCATGGGTATCCATTGGGTTACCCATGGGCATAATTTCATACTCATTCCCTACCCATAATTATATGGGTATGGATACCCATTACCCATGGGTACAAAATCTCTCCAAGTCTTGCCCACACTAGTAGAAAATGAGACATTTATCCCGGTTCCAGAGGCCCTTTAGCCCCGGTTCTGGAACCGGGACTAAAGGGTCAGGACTAAAACCCAAAACCTTTAGTCCCGGTTCCCTCACGAACCGGGACAGAAGGGGCTCCACGTGGCCGTTGCGGGGCGCCCTGGCAGGAGAACCTTTAGTCCCGGTTAGTAATACCAACCGGGACCAAAAGGCCTCCACGCGTCAGCAGCTGGCAGGAGCTGGGGTTTTTTTTTTGAAAGGAAGGGGGTTTAGGGGGTCTTCGAGGGTTAATTTATGGGTTTTATCATATTGTGTTAGCTAGCTAATAGAGAGAAATGGCCTCTTTCTCCGTTCTTGGTCGACGCTAGCTACTATACGTATAGCGAAAACTCGACACGCCAGCTAGTAAGCAAATGAAGGAACCATTAATTACAGAAGACCGTCATGAACATATATATACAGAGAGAAGTGAGACCTCTCTTTCTCCGAGAGATTGGTTGAACAACAAGTTTTCGTATATCTATCCGACGCTACTACATATATACAATATAACATGTCTTACCATCCCAAGCATCTAAAATCGGTTTCATTTTCCACATGGTATTCTCCGGCTTTAGGTATGACGTGGTCAAGAAAGAATCCCGCCAATTCCTCTAGAATTGCTCGTATGCGATCATATGGTAGGAGTTCATCCCGCATCTGCCACAACTAATTTAAAGAAAGGGGTCAATACATATATATGAATGAAATTCAACACAATTGATGGTAAAAAAAGAAAATTGTGAATATTTTTGTTTACATACTTCATATTGCTTTTGAGAGTAGCCCCGCTTAGAGGTCGCCGCGTTGTAGATGAACTCACAAACGTAGTATCCACAAAAATAATTCCCGGCTTCCTGCCACAAGCACTTTACCAGAAGTAGAGTTCAATCAAACTGATAATCAAGCATGATAAATGGGATTGATGAAACTAGCTAGAATCAATGGGAGAAGCGCGGAACTAGCTGATACTACTTACTTTCAGGTGTGTAAATCGCAGCTCCGTCGGCTGTCCCAGAACAATTGCGGTGAACTCTTTCCAAACCCTACCAGACAAAGACAATAATTACTTGATATCAGGAAATGAACAAAGTTGCCGATATGGTGCGATAAAGATCGATTGAACTTACTTCTGGAGCATTTCAGTCATATCCGTATACTCCTAGGGATCTTTTCGTCTCGAGTCTAAGACAGTTACTACTCCCCGGTCAAGCTTAATCTTTAACAGAATAAAGTGAAAACTGTGCACGCATGCATAACTCATCAATTATATTACTATAACCTCGAGTAAGGAAATCGAATATGCACAAGATAGTAACACTCACTTGAAGTTGTAAGGAAAGAGTATTTTCTCTTTGTTTTGGTTTACAAGCAACGATTGTAGCAAGTTGTCCTCGGTATCTGTGACTCTGTTTTTAACCGTCCATTCATGTATGATATTTGGGTTAATTAACCCAATGTCATAGATTTTTGCTTTTCTGCGTTCGACGATCTTCAACCTGCATAATATAGTGAGGATAATTATATATACATGCAGTGAAAGAACTGGGCTATATATAGAGACTTAATTATAGAAGTAATACTTACAGACAGTAGCAAGTCACGAGTTGTTTGTCGAGGGCCATTTGATTGTATAACTGGAATAGCTCCACAAATTCAACAGGCAACAACTCAGTTCCAAATAGATCGTGCTTCCTTATATGTCTTTTTAATAAGGCGAAAATAGTTGGAATCTGGCGGAGGCGGTGGTGGTCGCTTCAGGGCATCGATAGTCGGCTGCACTTTCATCGGATCTACCGTTTCCTTCAGAGGTGGAGGTTTCCGTGCAAAATGGTCACTCACTTGGGCATGATAGATGTCCTTGTTTTCCTTGTCGGTCCTCTCATGTGGTAACTTTTCCGGAGCCTTGAGAGATGGACCATATTTGAATTGCTTCCCGCCTCTGCTTGTAACAGGCTTATGGCCTGTTTGGAATTTTTTAGAATCCTCAAATTCGAAAAGGAAAAAAAGATACGGTCAAATTTTAGTTTTTTTAAAAAAATTTGGTTAAATTTTGTCAAACTACTTATTCAAGAAGTACTAATGTTACTACATAATTATTCAAGAATATTAGTGTTACTAAATAATTATTTCAATTTTTTGAATTTTGGTCAAACTATGGTCAAACTATGGTCAAACTTATACAAGAAATATTAGCGTTACTAAATAATTACTGTTTTTTTAGAATAATAGTTTCAAACTCAAACGGTGAAATATGTGACTTCATGCTCAAGCTAAACTCCTGAGGGTTAATAGGATTGACATCTTACTATTGTCAGGAAAACAACAAGTGCAGACTCAGAAACGAAGGAGAATAGAACCCGAAAGTTAAGCATGCTTGGGCTGGAGTAGTGAGAGGGATGGGTGACCGGTCGGGAAGTTAGATGATTTGGAATGAGTGATCCACACATGAGCAGTTAAGAGAGGTGATTAGAGACTAAATCATCAAATAATTTAGAAAAATTAAAAATAGAAAAAAAATCAAAATTTTTTCCAAAATTTTCAAAAAAAAACCCTTTAGTACCGGTTGGTAACACCAACCGGTACTAAAGGTCCCCCATACTAGGGCGCGAGCTCACGCCACGTGGTGGCACTTTAGCGCCGGTTCATGCCGAACCGGTACTAAAGGGGGGGGCCTTTAGTGCCCACACTTTAGTGTCGGTTCCATAACCGGCACTAAAGGCCCTTACAAACCGGTTTTAAAGCTCCATTTTCTACTAGTGTGGTGGGAATGGGGGGTCACTGGATCGAGAGTTGGACAAGAGTCCGGTAGCAAAAAGTCGAGAACTTGTGCTTTCTTGTGTCAACTCTCTAGTTGTTTAGTTCCTCCTTGCCTCCTGCACCAAATGGGGCTCAGGGTTTTTGCTGCATATACTAGCCATGTAATTGTAACTTGTGCCATATTCCTTCTTTTAATATAATTACACAGTAGGAGCCTTTCCTACTATTTCACGGTAAAAAAAAGAGCCTAGAACTCAGCTTTTTGAGGAGTCGCATATAGGACATAGGAGGAGTGTCGAGCAGGTGATTGTGGGCTTCTGAGCTATGGCCGGTTTAAGGAATAAAAGATTAAGGGTGGGCCATAGGAGTTGGATGTTGACCCCACAAGTCATAGGAGTTATTTTCATTATTTAAACTTTCATGGGTATCCATTGGGTTACCCATGGGCATAATTTCATACTCATTCCCTACCCATATATTTTACGGGTATGGATACCCATTACCCATGGGTACAAAATCTCTCCAAGTCTTGCCCACACTAGTAGAAAATGAGCCATTTATCCCGGTTCCAGAGGCCCTTTAGCCCCGGTTCTGGAACCGGGACTAAAGGGTCAGGACTAAAACCCAAAACCTTTAGTCCCGGTTCCCTCACGAACCGGGTCAGAAGGGGCTCCACGTGGTCATTGCAGGGCGCCTAGGCAGGAGAACCTTTAGTCCCGGTTGGTAATACCAACCGGGACCAAAAGGCCTCCACGCGTCAGCAGCTGGCAGGAGCTGGGGTTTTTTTTTTGAAAGGAAGGGGCTTTAGGGGGTCTTCGAGGGTTAATTTAGGGGTTTGATCATATTGTGTTAGCTAGCTAATAGAGAGAAATGGCCTCTTTCTCCGTGCTTGGTCGACTCTAGCTACTATACGTATAGAGAAAACTCGACACGCTAGCTAGTAAGCAAATGAAGGAACCATTAATTACAGAAGACCGTCATGAACATATATATACAGAGAGAAGTGAGACCTCTCTTTCTCCGAGAGATTGGTTGAACAACAAGTTTTCGTATATCTATCCAACGCTACTACATATATACAATATAACATGTCTTACCATCCCAAGCATCTAAAATCGGTTTCAATTTCCACATGGTATTCTCCGGCTTTAGGTATGACGTGGTCAAGAAAGAATCCCGCCAATTCCTCTTGAATTGCTCGTATGCGATCATATGGTAGGAGTTCATCCCGCATCTACCACAACTAATTTAAAGAAAGGGGTCAATACATATATATGAATGAAACTCAACACAATTGATGGTAAAAAAATAAAATTGTGAATATTTTTGTTTACGTACATCATATTGATTTTGAGAGTAGCCCCGCTTAGAGGTCGCCGCGTTGTAGATGAACTCGCAAACGTATTTTCCACAAAAATCATTCCCGGCTTCCTACCACAAGCACTTTACCAGAAGTAGAGTTCAATCAAACTGATAATCAAGCATGATAAATGGGATTGATGAAACTAGCTAGAATCAATGGGAGAAGCGCGGAACTAGCTAATACTACTTACTTTCAGGTGTGTAAATCGTAGCTCCGTCAGCAGTCCCAGAACAATTGCGGTGAACTCTTTCCAAACCCTACCAGACAAAGACAATAATTACTTGATATCAGGAAATGAACAAAGTTGCCGATATGGTGCGATAATGATCGATTGAACTTACTTCTGGAGCATTTCAGTCATATCCGTATACTCCTAGGGATCTTTTCGTCTCGAGTCTAAGACAGTTACTACTCCCCGGTCAAGCTTAATCTTTAATAGAATAAAGTGAAAACTGTACACGCATGCATAACTCATCAATTATACTACTATAACCTCGAGTAAGGAAATCGAATATGCACAAGATAGTAACACTCACTTGAAGTTGTAAGGAAAGAGTATTTTCTCTTTGTTTTGGTTTACAAGCAACGATTATAGCAAGTTGTCCTCGGTATCTGTGACTCTGTTTTTAACCGTCCATTCATGTATGATATTTGGGTTAATTAACCCAATGTCATAGATTTGTGCTTTTCTGCATTCGACGATCTTCAACCTGCATAATATGGTGAGGATAATTATATATACATGCAGTGAAAGAACTGGGCTATATATAGAGACTTAATTATAGAAGTAATACTTACAGACAGTAGCAAGTCACGAGTTGTTTGTCGAGGGCCATTTTATTGTATAACTGGAATAGCTCCACAAATTTAACAGGCAACAACTCAGTTCCAAATAGATCGTTCTTCCTTATATGTCTTTTTAATAAGGCGAACATAGTTGGAATCTGGCGGAGGCGGTGGTGGTCGCTTCAGGGCATCGATAGTCGGCTGCACTTTCATCGGATCTACCGTTTCCTTTAGAGGTGGAGGTTTCCGTGCAAAATGGTCACTCACTTGGGCATTACAGATGTCCTCGTTTTCCTTGTCGGTCCTCTCATGTGGTAACTTTTCCGGAGCCTTGAGAGATGGACCATATTTGAATTGCTTCCCGCCTCTGCCTGTAACAGGCCTACGGCCTGTTTGGAATTTTTTAGAATCCTCAAATTCGAAAAGGAAAAAAAGATATGGTCAAATTTAAGTTTTTTTTAAAAAATTTGGTTAAATTTTGTCAAACTACTTATTCAAGAAGTATTAATGTTAATACATTATTATTCAAGAATATTAGTGTTACTAAATAATTATTTCAATTTTTTGAATTTTGGTCAAACTATGGTCAAACTATGGTCAAACTTATTCAAGAAATATTAGCGTTACTAAATAATTACTGTTTTTTTAGAATATAGTTTCAAACTCAAACGGTGAAATGTGTGACTTCATGCTCAAGCTAAACTCCTGAGGGTTAATAGGATTGACATCTTACTATTGTCAGGAAAACAACAAGTGCAGACTCGGAAACGAAGGAGAATAGAACCCGAAAGTTAAGCGTGCTCGGGCTGGAGTAGTGAGAGGGATGGCTGACTGGTCGGGAAGTTAGATGATTTGGAATGAGTGATCCACACTTGAGCAGTTAAGAGAGGTGTTTAGAGACTAAATCATCAAATAATTCAGAAAAATTAAATATCGAAAAAAAAAATCAAATTTTTTTCCCAAAATTTGCAAAAAACAAATTCAAAAAAAAAACCTTTAGTACCGGTTGGTAACACCAACCGGTACTAAAGGTCCCCCATACTAGGGCGCGAGCTCACGCCACATGGTGGCACTTTAGCGCCGGTTCCTGCTGAACCGGTACTAAAGGGGGGGGGGGCTTTAGTGCCCACACTTTAGTGCCGGTTCCATAACCGGCACTAAAGGCCCTTACAAACTTGTTTTAAAGCTCCATTTTCTACTAGTGTGGTGGGAATGGGGGTCACTGGATCGAGAGTTGGACAAGAGTCCGGTAGCAAAGAGTCGAGAACTTGTGCTTTCTTGTGTAAACTCTCTAGTTGTTTAGCTCCTCCTTGCCTCCTGCACCAAATGGGGCTCAGGGTTTTTTCTGCATATAGTAGCCATGTAATTGTAACTTGTGCCATATTCCTTCTTTTAATATAATTACACAGTAGGAGCCTTTCATACTATTTCACGGTAAAAAAAAAGAGTCGAGAACTCGGCTTTTTGAGGAGTCGCATATAGGACATAGGAGGAGTGTCGAGCAGGTGATTGTGGGCTTATGAGCTATGGCCGGTTAAAGGAATAAAAGATTAAGGGTGGGCCATAGGAGTTGGATGTTGACCCCACAAGTCATAGGAGTTATTTTCATTATTTAAACTTTCATGGGTATCCATTGGGTTACCCATGGGCATAATTTCATACTCATTCCCTACCCATATATTTTACGGGTATGGATACCCATTACCCATGGGTACAAAATCTCTCCAAGTCTTGCCCACACTAGTAGAAAATGAGCCATTTATCCCGGTTCTAGAGGCCCTTTAACCCCAGTTCTGGAACCGGGACTAAAGGGTCAGGACTAAAACCCAAAACCTTTAGTCCCGGTTCCCTCACGAACCGGGACAGAAGGGGCTCCACGTGGCCGCTGCGGGGCGCCCAGGTAGGAGAACCTTTAGTCCCGGTTGGTAATACCAACCGGGACCAAAAGGCCTCCACGCGTCAGCAGCTGGCAGGAGTTGGGGTTTTTTTTGAAAGGAAGGGGGTTTAGGGGGTCTTTGAGGGTTAATTTAGGGGTTTGATCATATTGTGTTAGCTAGCTAATAGAGAGAAATGGCCTCTTTCTCGGTGCTTGGTCGACGCTAGCTACTATACATATAGAGAAAACTCGACACGCTAGCTAGTAAGCAAATGAAGGAACCATTAATTACAGAAGACCGTCATGAACATATATATACAGAGAGACGTGAGACCTCTCTTTCTCCGAGAGATTGGTTGAACAACAAGTTTTCGTATATCTATCCGACGCTACTACATATATACAATATAACATGTCTTACCATCCCAAGCATCTAAAATCGGTTTCAATTTCCACATGGTATTCTCCGGCTTTAGGTATGACGTGGTCAAGAAAGAATCCCGCCAATCCCTCTTGAATTGCTCGTATACGATCATATGGTAGGAGTTCATCCCGCATCTGCCACAACTAATTTAAAGAAAGGGGTCAATACATATATATGAATGAAATTCAACACAATTGATGGTAAAAAAATAAATTTGTGAATATTTTTTTTACGTACTTCATATTACTTTTGAGAGTAGCCCCGCTTAGAGGTCGCCGCGTTGTAGATGAACTCGCAAACGTACTATCCACAAAAATCATTCCCGGCTTCCTGCCACAAGCACTTTACCAGAAGTAGAGTTCAATCAAACTGATAATCAAGCATGATAAATGGGATTGATGAAACTAGCTAGAATCAATGGGAGATGCACGGAACTAGCTAATACTACTTACTTTCAGGTGTGTAAATCGCAGCTCTGTCGGCAGTCCCAGAACAATTGCGGTGAACTCTTTCCAAACCCTACCAGACAAAGACAATAATTACTTGATATCAGGAAATGAACAAAGTTGCCGATATGGTGCGATAATGATCGATTGAACTTACTTCTGGAGCATTTCAGTCATATCCGTATACTCCTAGGGATCTTTTCGTCTCGAGTCTAAGACAGTTACTACTTCCCGGTCAAGCTTAATCTTTAACAGAATAAAGTGAAAACTGTGCACGCATGCATAACTCATCAATTATATTACTATAACCTCGAGTAAGGAAATCGAATACGCACAAGATAGTAACACTCACTTGAAGTTGTAAGGAAAGAGTATTTTCTCTTTGTTTTGGTTTACAAGCAACGATTGTAGCAAGTTGTCCTCGGTATCTGTGACTCTGTTTTTAACCGTCCATTCATGTATGATATTTGGGTTAATTAACCCAATGTCATAGATTTGTGCTTTTCTGCATTCGACGATCTTCAACCTGCATAATATAGTGAGGATAATTATATATACATGCAATGAATGAACTGGGCTATATATAGAGACTTAATTATAGAAGTAATACTTACAGACAGTAGCAAGTCACGAGTTGTTTGTCGAGGGCCATTTGATTGTATAACTGGAATAGCTCCACAAATTCAACAGGCAACAGCTCAGTTCCAAATAGATCGTGCTTCCTTATATGTCTTTTTAATAAGGCGAACATAGTTGGAATCTGGCGGAAGCGGTGGTGGTCGCTTCAGGGCATCGATAGTCGGCTGCACTTTCATCGGATCTACCGTTTCCTTCAGAGGGGGAGGTCTCCGTGCAAAATGGTCACTCACTTGGGCATGACAGATGTCCTCGTTTTCCTTGTCGGTCCTCTCATGTGGTAACTTTTCCGGAGCCTTGAGAGATGGACCATATTTGAATTGCTTCCCGCCTCTGCTTGTAACAGGCCGTAGGCCTGTTTGGAATTTTTTAGAATCCTCAAATTCGAAAAGGAAAAAAAGATATGGTCAAATTTCAGTTTTTAAAAAAATATTTGGTTAAATTTGGTCAAACTACTTATTCAAGAAGTATTAATGTTACTACATAATTATTCAAGAATATTAGTGTTACTAAATAATTATTTCAATTTTTTGAATTTTGGTCAAACTATGGTCAAACTTATTCAAGAAATATTAGCGTCACTAAATAATTACTCTTTTTTTAGAATAATAGTTTCAAACTCAAATGGTGAAATGTGTGACTTCATGCTCAAGCTAAACTCCTGAGGGTTAATAGGATTAACATCTTACTATTGTCAGGAAAACAACAAGTGCAGACTCGGAAACAAAGGAGAATAGAACCCGAAAGTTAAGCGTGCTCGGGCTGGAGTAGTGAGAGGGATGGGTGACCGGTCGGGAAGTTAGATGATTTGGAATGAGTGATCCACACTTGAGCAGTTAAGAGAGGTGATTAGAGACTAAATCATCAAATTATTCAGAAAAATTAAAAATCGAAAAAAAAATCAAATTTTTTTCCAAAATTTTCAAAAAAAAAACTTTAGTACCGGTTGATAACCCAAACCGGTACTAAGGGTCCCCCATACTAGGGCGCGAGCTCACGCCACGTGGTGGCACTTTAGCATCGGTTCGTGCCGAACCGGTACTAAAGGGGGGGGCCTTTAGTGCCCACACTTTAGTGTCGGTTCCATAACTGGCACTAAAGGCCCTTATAAACCGGTTTTAAAGCTCCGTTTTCTACTAGTGTGGTGGGAATGGGGGGTCACTGGATCGAGAGTTGGACAAGAGTCCGGTAGCAAAGAGTCGAGAACTTGTGCTTTCTTGTGTAAACTCTCTAGTTGTTTAGGTCCTCCTTGCCTCCTGCACCAAATGGGGCTCAGGGTTTTTTCTGCATATACTAGCCATGTAATTGTAACTTGTGCCATATTCCTTCTTTTAATATAATTACACAGTAGGAGCCTTTCCTACTATTTCACAGTAAAAAAAGAGCCGAGAACTCAGCTTTTTGAGGAGTCGCATATAGGACATAGGAGGAGTGTCGAGCAGGTGATTGTGGGCTTATGAGCTATGGACGGTTTAAGGAATAAAAGATTAAGGGTGGGCCATAGGAGTTGGATGTTGACCCCACAAGTCATAGGAGTTATTTTCATTATTTAAACTTTCATGGGTATCCATTGGGTTACCCATGGGCATAGTTTCATACTCATTCCCTACCCATATATTTTACGGGTATGGATACCCATTACCCATGGGTACAAAATCTCTCCAAGTCTTGCCCATACTAGTAGAAAAGGAGCCATTTATCCCGGTTCCAGAGGCCCTTTAGCCCCGGTTCTGGAACCGGGACTAAAGGGTCAGGACTAAAACCCAAAACCTTTAGTCCCGGTTCCCTCACGAACCGGGACAGAAGGGGCTCCACGTGGCCGTTGCGGGGCGCCCAGGCAGGAGAACCTTTAGTCCCGGTTGGTAATACCAACCGGGACCAAAAGGCCTCCACGCGTCAGCAGCTGGCAGGAGCTGGGGTTTTTTTGAAAGGAAGGGGGTTTAGGGGGTCTTCGAGGGTTAATTTAGGGGTTTGATCATATTGTGTTAGCTAGCTAATAGAGAGAAATGGCCTCTTTCTCCGTGCTTGGTCGACGCTAGCTACTATACGTATAGAGAAAACTCGACACGCTAGCTAGTAAGCAAATGAAGGAACCATTAATTACAGAAGACCGTCATGAACATATATATATAGAGAGAAGTGAGACCTCTCTTTCTCCGAGAGATTGGTTGAACAACAAGTTTTCGTATATCTATCCGACGCTACTACATATATACAATATAACATGTCTTACCATCCCAAGCATCTAAAATCAGTTTCAATTTCCACATGGTATTCTCCGGCTTTAGGTATGACGTAGTCAAGAAAGAATCCCGCCAATTCCTCTTGAATTGCTCGTATGCGATCATATGGTAGGAGTTCATCCCGCATCTGCCACAACTAATTTAAAGAAAGGGGTCAATACATATATATGAATGAAATTCAACACAATTAATGGTAAAAAAATAAAATTGTGAATATTTTTGTTTACGTACTTCAAATAGCTTTTCAGAGTAGCCCCGCTTAGAGGTCGCCGCGTTGTAGATGAACTCGCAAACGTAGTATCCACAAAAATCATTCCCGGCTTCCTGCCAATAGCACTTTACCAGAAATAGAGTTCAATCAAACTGATAATCAAGCATGATAAATGGGATTGATGAAACTAGCTAGAATCAATGGGAGAAGCGCGGAACTAGCTAATACTACTTACTTTCAGGTGTGTAAATCGCAGCTCCGTCGGTAGTCCCAGAACAATTGCGGTGAACTCTTTCCAAACCCTACCAGACAAAGACAATAATTACTTGATATTAGGAAATGAACAAAGTTGCCGATATGGTGCGATAATGATCGATTGAACTTACTTCTGGAGAATTTCAGTCATATCCGTATACTCCTAGGGATCTTTTCGTCTTGAGTCTAAGACAGTTACTACTCCCCGGTCAAGCTTAATCTTTAACAGAATAAAGTGAAAATTGTGCACGCATGCATAACTCATCAATTATATTACTATAACCTCGAGTAAGGAAATCGAATATGCACAAGATAGTAACACTCACTTGAAGTTGTAAGGAAAGAGTATTTTCTCTTTCTTTTGGTTTACACGCAACGATTGTAGCAAGTTGTCCTCGGTATCTGTGACTCTGTTTTTAACCATCCATTCATGTATGATATTTGGGTTAATTAACCCAATGTCATAGATTTGTGCTTTTCTGCATTCGACGATCTTCAACCTGCATAATATAGTGAGGATAATTATATATACATGCAATGAAAGAACTGGGCTATATATAGAGACTTAATTATAGAAGTAATACTTACAGACAGTAGCAAGTCACGAGTTGTTTGTCGAGGGCCATTTGATTGTATAACTGGAATAGCTCCACAAATTCAACAGGCAACAGCTCAGTTCCAAATAGATCGTGCTTCCTTATATGTCTTTTTAATAAGGCGAACATAGTTGGAATCTGGCGGAAGCGGTGGTGGTCGCTTCAGGGCATCGATAGTCGGCTGCACTTTCATCGGATCTTCCGTTTCCTTCAGAGGTGGAGGGTACCGTGCAAAATGGTCACTCACTTGGGCATGACAGATGTCCTCGTTTTCCTTGTCGGTCCTCTCATGTGGTAACTTTTTCGGAGCCTTGAGAGATGGACCATATTTGAATTGCTTCCCGCCTCTGCTTGTAACGGGCCTACGGCCTGTTTGGAATTTTTTAGAATCCTCAAATTCGAAAAGGAAAAAAAGATATGGTCAAATTTCACTTTTTTTAAAAAAATTTGGTTAAATTTGGTCAAACTACTTATTCAAGAAGTATTAATGTTACTACATAATTATTCAAGAATATTAGTGTTACTAAATAATTATTTCAATTTTTTGAATTTTGGTCAAACTATGGTCAAACTATGGTCAAACTTATTCAAGAAATATTAGAGTTACTAAATAATTACTGTTTTTTAGAATAATAGTTTCAAACTCAAACGGTGAAATGTGTGACTTCATGCTCAAGCTAAACTCCTGAGGGTTAATAGGATTGACATCTTACTATTGTCAGGAAAACAACAAGTGCAGACTCGGAAACAAAGGAGAATAGAACCCGAAAGTTAAGCGTGCTCGGGCTGGAGTAGTGAGAGGGATGGGTGACCAATCGGGAAGTTAGATGATTTGGAATGAGTGATCCACACTTGAGCAGTTAAGAGAGGTGATTAGAGACTAAATCATCAAATAATTCAGAAAAATTAAAAATCGAAAAAAAATCAAATTTTTTATCCAAAATTTTCAAAAAAAAAACCTTTAGTACTGGTTGGTAACACAAATCGGTACTAAAGGTCCCCCATACTAGGGCGCGAGCTCACGCCACGTGGTGGCACTTTAGCGCCAGTTCGTGCCGAACCGGTACTAAAGGGGGGGCCTTTAGTGCCCACACTTTAGTGCCGGTTCCATAACCGGCACTAAAGGCCCTTACAAACCGGTTTTAAAGCTCCGTTTTCTACTAGTGTGGTGGGAATGGGGGGTCACTAGATTGAGAGTTGGACAAGAGTCCGGTAGCAAAGAGTCGAGAACTTGTGCTTTCTTGTGTAAACTCTCTAGTTGTTTAGGTCCTCCTTGCCTCCTGCACCAAATGGGGCTCAGGGTTTTTTCTGCATATACTAGCCATGTAATTGTAACTTGTGCCATATTCCTTCTTTTAATATAATTACACAGTAGGAACCTTTCCTACTATTTTCACGGTAATAAAAAGAGCCCAGAACTCAGCTTTTTGAGGAGTCGCATATAGGACATAGGAGTAGTGTCGTGCAGGTGATTGTGGGCTTATGAGCTATGGCCGGTTTAAGGAATAAAAGATTAAGGGTAGGCCATAGGAGTTGGATGTTGACCCCAAAAGTCATAGGAGTTATTTTCATTATTTAAACTTTCATGGGTATCCATTGGGTTACCCATGGGCATAATTTCATACTCATTCCCTACCCATATATTTTACGGGTATGGATACCCATTACCCATGGGTAGAAAATCTCTCCAAGTCTTGCCCACACTAGTAGAAAATGAGCCATTTATCCCGGTTCCAGAGGCCCTTTAGCCCCGGTTCTGGAACCGGGACTAAAGGGTCAGGACTAAAACCCAAAACCTTTAGTCCCGGTTCCCTCACGAACCGGGACAGAAGGGGCTCCATGTGGCCATTGCGGGGCGCCCAGGCAGGAGAACCTTTAGTCCCGGTTGGTAATACCAACCGGGACCAAAAGGCCTCCACGCGTCAGCAGCTGGTAGGAGATGGGGTTTTTTTTTGAAAGGAAGGGGGTTTAAGGGGTCTTCGAGGATTAATTTAGGGGTTTGATCATATTGTGTTAGCTAGCTAATAGAGAGAAATGGCCTCTTTCTCCGTGCTTGGTCGACGCTAGCTACTATACGTATAGAGAAAACTCGACACGCTAGCTAGTAAGCAAATGAAGGAACCATTAATTACAGAAGACCGTCATGAACATATATATACAGAGAGAAGTGAGACCTCTCTTTCTCCGAGAGATTGGTTGAACAACAAGTTTTCGTATATCTATCCAACGCTACTACATATATACAATATAACATGTCTTACCATCCCAAGCATCTAAAATCGGTTTCAATTTCCACATGGTATTCTCCGGCTTTAGGTATGATGTGGTCAAGAAAGAATCCCGCCAATTCCTCTTGAATTGCTCGTATGCGATCATATGGTAGGAGTTCATCCCGCATTTGCCACAACTAATTTAAAGAAAGGGGTCAATACATATATATGAATGAAATTCAACACAATTGATGGTAAAAAAATAAAATTGTGAATATTTTTGTTTACATACTTCATATAGCTTTTCAGAGTAGCCCCGCTTAGAGGTCGCCGCGTTGTAGATGAACTCGCAAACGTAGTAGCCACAAAAATCATTCCCGGCTTCCTGCTACAAGCACTTTACCAGAAATAGAGTTCAATCAAACTGATAATCAAGCATGATAAATGGGATTGATGAAACTAGCTAGAATCAATGGGAGAAGCGCGGAACTAGCTAATACTACTTACTTTCAGGTGTGTAAATCGCAGCTCCGTCGGCAGTCCCAAAAAAATTGCGGTGAACTCTTTCCAAACCCTACCAGACAAACACAATAATTACTTGATATCACGAAATGAACAAAGTTGCCGATATGGTGCGATAATGATCGATTGAACTTACTTCTGGAGCATTTCAGTAATATCCGTATACTCCTAGGGATCTTTTCGTCTCGAGTCTAAGACAGTTACTACTCCCCGGTCAAGCTTAATCTTTAACAGAATAAAGTGAAAATTGTGCACGCATGCATAACTCATCAATTATATTACTATAACCTCGAGTAAGGAAATCGAATATGCACAAGATAGTAACACTCACTTGAAGTTGTAAGGAAAGAGTATTTTATCTTTGTTTTGGTTTACAAGCAACGATTGTAGCAAGTTGTCCTCGGTATCTGTGACTTTGTTTTTAACCATCCATTCATGTATGATATTTGGGTTAATTAACCCAATGTCATAGATTTGTGCTTTTCTGCATTCGTCGATCTTCAACCTGCACAATATAGTGAGGATAATTATATATACATGCAATGAAAGAACTGGGCTATATATAGAGACTTAATTGTAGAAGTAATACTTACAGACAGTAGCAAGTTACGAGTTGTTTGTCGAGGGCCATTTGATTGTACAACTAGAATAGCTCCACAAATTCAACAGGCAACAGCTCAGTTCCAAATAGATCGTGCTTCCTTATATGTCTTTTTAATAAGGCGAACATAGTTGGAATCTGGCGGAGGCGGTGGTGGTCGCTTAAGGGCATCGATAGTCGGCTGCACTTTCATCGGATCTACCGTTTCCTTCAGAGGTGGAGGTTTCCGTGCAAAATGGTCACTCTCTTGGGCATGACAGATGTCCTCGTTTTCCTTGTCGGTCTTCTCATGTGGTAACTTTTCTGGAGCCTTGAGAGATGGACCATATTTGAATTGCTTCCCGCCTCTGCTTGTAACAGGCCGTAGGCCTGTTTGGAATTTTTTAGAATCCTCAAATTCGAAAAGGAAAAAAAGATATGGTCAAATTTCAGTTTTTTTAAAAAAAATTGGTTAAATTTGGTCAAACTACTTATTCAAGAAGTATTAATGTTACTACATAATTATTCAAGAATATTAGTGTTACTAAATAATTATTTCAATTTTTTGAATTTTGGTCAAACTATGGTCAAACTTATTCAAGAAATATTAGCGTTACTAAATAATTACTGTTTTTTAGAATAATAGTTTCAAACTCAAACGGTGAAATGTGTGACTTCATGCTCAAGCTAAACTCCTGAGGGTTAATAGGATTAACATCTTACTATTGTCAGGAAAACAACAAGTGCAGACTCGGAAACAAAGGAGAATAGAACCCAAAAGTTAAGCGTGCTTAGGCTGGAGTAGTGAGAGGGATGGGTGACCGGTCGGGAAGTTAGATGATTTGGAATGAGTGATCCACACTTGATCAGTTAAGAGAGGTGATTAGAGACTAAATCATCAAATAATTCAGAAAAATTAAAAATCAAAAAAAAATCAAAAAAAATTTCCAAAATTTTCAAAAAAAAAACCTTTAGTACCGGTTGGTCCCGCATACTAGGGCGCGAGCTCACGCCACGTGGTGGCACTTTAGCGCCGGTTCGTGCCGAACCGGTACTAAATGGGGGGGGGGGGCTTTAGTGCCCACACATTAGTGCCGGTTCCATAACCGGCACTAAAGGCCCTTACAAACCAGTTTTAAAGCTCCATTTTCTACTAGTGTGGTGGGAATGGGGGGTCACTGGATCGAGAGTTGGACAAGAGTCCAGTAGCAAAGAGTCGAGAACTTGTGCTTTCTTGTGTAAACTCTCTAGTTGTTTAGGTCCTCCTTGCCTCCTGCACCAAATGAGGCTCAGGGTTTTTTCTGCATATACTAGCCATGTAATTGTAACTTGTGCCATATTCCTTCTTTTAATATAATTACACAGTAGGAGCCTTTCCTACTATTTCACGGTAAAAAAAAGAGCCGAGAACTCAGCTTTTTGAGGAGTCGCATATAGGACATAGGAGGAGTGTCGAGCAGGTGATTGTGGGCTTATGAGCTATGGCCGGTTTAAGGAATAAAAGATTAAGGGTGGGCCATAGGAGTTGGATGTTGACCCCATAAGTCATAGGAGTTATTTTCATTATTTAAACTTTCATGAGTATCCATTGGGTTACCCATGGGCATAATTTCATACTCATTCCCTACCCATATATTTTACCGGTATGGATACCCATTACCCATGGGTAGAAAATCTCTCCAAGTCTTGCCCATACTAGTAGAAAATGAGCCATTTATCCCGGCTCCAGAGGCCCTTTAGCCCCGGTTCTGGAACCGGGACTAAAGGGTCAGGACTAAAACCCAAAACCTTTAGTCCCGGTTCCCTCACGAACCGGGACAGAAGGGGCTCCACGTGGCCATTGCGGGGCGCCCAGGCAGGAGAACCTTTAGTCCCGGTTGGTAATACCAATCGGGACCAAAAGGCCTCCACGCATCAGCAGCTGGCAGGAGCTGGGGTTTTTTTTGAAAGGAAGGGGGTTTAGGGGGTCTTCGAGGGTTAATTTAGGGGTTTGATCATATTGTGTTAGCTAGCTAATAGAGAGAAATGGCCTCTTTCTCCGTGCTTGGTCGACGCTAGCTACTATACGTATAGAGAAAACTCGACACGCTAGCTAGTAAGCAAATGAAGGAACCATTAATTACAGAAGACCGTCATGAACATATATATACAGAGAGAAGTGAGACCTCTCTTTCTCCGAGAGATTGGTTGAACAACAAGTTTTCGTATATCTATCCGACGCTACTACATATATACAATATAACATGTCTTACCATCCCAAGCATCTAAAATCGGTTTCAATTTCCACATGGTATTCTCCGGCTTTAGGTATGACGTGGTCAAGAAAGAATCCCGCCAATTCCTCTTGAATTGCTCGTATGCGATCATATGGTAGGAGTTCATCCCGCATCTGCCACAACTAATTTAAAGAAAGGGGTCAATACATATATATGAATGAAATTCAACACAATTGATGGTAAAAAAATAAAATTGTGAATATTTTGTTTACGTACTTCATATAGCTTTTCAGAGTAGCCCCGCTTAGAGGTCGCCACGTTGTAGATGAACTCGCAAACGTAGTATCCACAAAAATCATTCCCGGCTTCCTGCCACAAGCGCTTTACCAGAAATAGAGTTCAATCAAACTGATAATCAAGCATGATAAATGCGATTGATGAAACTAGCTAGAATCAATGGGAGAAGCGCGGAACTAGCTAATACTACTTAATTTCAGGTGTGTAAATCGCAGCTCCGTCGGCAGTCCCAGAACAATTGCGGTGAACTCTTTCCAAACCCTACCAGACAAAGACAATAATTACTTGATATTAGGAAATGAACAAAGTTGCCGATATGGTGCGATAATGATCGATTGAACTTACTTCTGGAGCATTTCAGTCATATCTGTATACTCCTAGGGATCTTTTCGTCTCGAGTCTAAGACAGTTACTACTCCCCAGTCAAGCTTAATCTTTAACAGAATAAAGTGAAAACTGTGCACGCATGCATAACTCATCAATTATATTACTATAACCTCGAGTAAGGAAATCGAATATGCACAAGATAGTAACACTCACTTGAAGTTGTAAGGAAAGAGTGATTTCTCTATGTTTTGGTTTACAAGCAACGATTGTAGCAAGTTGTCCTCGGTATCTGTGACTCTGTTTTTAACCGTCCATTCATGTATGATATTTGGGTTAATTAACCCAATGTCATAGATTTGTGCTTTTCTGCATTCGACGATCTTCAATCTGCATAATATAGTGAGGATAATTATATATACATGCAATGAAAGAACTGGGCTATATATAGAGACTTAATTATATAAGTAATACTTACAGACAGTAGCAAGTCACGAGTTGTTTGTAGAGGGCCATTTGATTGTATAACTAGAATAGCTCCACAAATTCAACAGGCAACACCTCAGTTCCAAATAGATCGTGCTTCCTTATATGTCTTTTTAATAAGGCGAACATAGTTGGAATCTGGCAGAGGCGGTGGTGGTCGCTTCAGGGCATCGATAGTCGGCTGCACTTTCATCGGATCTACCGTTTCCTTCAGAGGTGGAGGTTTTCGTGCAAAATGGTCACTCACTTGGGCATGACAGATGTCCTCGTTTTCCTTGTCGGTCCTCTCATGTGGTAACTTTTCCGGAGCCTTGAGAGATGGACCATATTTGAATTGCTTCCCGCCTCTGCTTGTACTGCTAGCCGCCGAAGCGGCGGTGTCTCTCTTCCGCTGTTGCTGACACGGCGGAGTCCGCTGACACGTCGGAGGAGGCGGAGTGCTCTGATGCGCCGGAGGAGGTGGAGGAGGTGCCAGAGTGCCCTCACGCACCGGAAGAGGCGGAGTGCTCGTCGGAGGAGGCGAAGGAGGAGCCGGAGTGCTGTCACGCACCGGAGGAGGCGGAGCGCCCTGATCACTCATCGGAGGAGGAGGCGGAGTGCCCTGACTCGCCGGAGGAGGAGGCGTCCAGTTTGGAAGCTTAGTCTACTCCTTCGTCCATAGACAGGTACTCCATAAAGCAGCTCCTAGATGATTCTCCCCTTCACTTGTAGGGTGGTCAAGCTCTAGCTCCTGAAATCCCTCCATTATTTCATCCACCTTCCCAACAGCATAGCCATGTGGAATCGGACGATAGTGAAAAGATCCATCAGCTTGAGGAGCTGCAACAGAGCCTACAGCCGCCTTCAAAGTCAGGTTCTGCCATTTCGTCATAATTTCGCAATGTTGAGCCTCCGTGATAGTATCCACGGGGTAGTGAGGAGCCGGGAAATCAGGCTGAACAAGCTCCGTGGAAGCCATGCTGCTTCTCCGCTGAGATGGTGGGGTAGCTTCTGGGGTAGCTTCGTGTCGTTGAGATGGTTGGTCGGCAGCTGCAAGTTCCTCTAGCTTCGCTAATCTTGCATTGAGCTTCTACATTTCACTCAGCTCCGCTTTTCCTCGTTCTCTCTCGGCATCTGTAACCGCCTGCATCGGGGAACCCATGCACCCATGCAACGGAGCCTACTATGCCTCGTGTTTGTCCAGGGTGCTCAGGATTCCCGTGGGCCTCATTCAGCTCGTCCTTCTCTCTGTTGGGAATGAACGTCCCTTGTTGCGCTATGGTGATATAATCCTGAAGCCTCTTGATGGGTATTGCAAGTTGCTCGTCCGTCCAACGACACTCCCTGTTTCTGGGTCCAAAGTTCCCCCAACCCCGAAGAATCAAGTCCTTGAATGGTCTGGCTAGTTCAATGTCGCTGGTTGGACACCTTCAGCAATCAGGTGATTCTCAACTTTTTCCCACAATGGCCGGGCTTTGAGGTAGCCACCTGACCCCGTGTGATGGTGATACAGCTTCTTTGCAGCATTTTTCTTGTTTGTCTCTGACCTGCTCTTAGCCTTCTCCGAATTCTTGTAGGACACAAATGCGGGCTAGTGATCTCTTATCTTCTCATATCGGCCGGTGAATTCTGGAGTCTTCCGTTTGTTGACAAACTTTGTGTTCAACTCTTTCTTCCAATTCTTAAATAGATCTGACATCTTGTTAAGAGCAAATGCCTTGACCTTTGGCTCTATAACTGGCTTATTCGGATCCTCCTCTGGTGGTAGGGTGAAATTTGCCTTCAGCGAGGTCCAAAGATCATTTTTCTGTCTATCCTGGACATAAGAAATTTCAGGGTCGTCCTTACTCATATGCCATTTCTCGATGTTGGTCGGGATGATATCCCTAACAATAGCTCCGCACTAACCAAAAAATGCGTCCTTGGTCCACTTGGGTTCAACTGGTTGGCCATCGTCCGCGATTTCTATGATCGTGAACCTTTCATCCTGGCGCAACCTTTTCTTTGGGCCTCGTTTCCTTACGGAAGTTTGGCTCGATCTGGAGGGCTATAAAAAAGAAGCATTAATATATGTACATACCAAAACAATTAATGCATCAATTAGTCAGCACAGGCTTAATTAATATATATACATCGCCGGACTTTGCAACAGCTCCCTCCTTCGTCCGGTCACCGGAGCCATCATCATGGTCTTCTTCCTCCGCCATTCGGTCATTAGAGCCGTCATGATCTCGTTCCTCCTCCATTGTTGGATCACCGGAGTTGGCATCCTCTCCTTCCTGACCATCGGTGTTGTTCAGAAATGAGAAGACATCACCTCCGTCGTGGATTATATCCCCCAACAACTCTTCTTGTTCTAAGTCTCTTTCCATAGCTTCTACAAATATTACAACATGACAATATGCAAACATGAGAGATGGATATATTAGTGGCAAACATAGACCTAGCGAATATCACAACAAGGGGCGGGAGGGGGTAGGAGATAGACAATGATTTTTTTCTAGGGTTGGGTGACCTCGAGAGATCGACAACGCTTTTTATTCTAGGGTTTAGGTGGCCTCGAGAGTTTATCGAGTAGGGGTGGGTGGGGGTAGGAGATCGACAACGCTCTTTCTTCTAGGGTTTGGTTGGCCTCGAGATTTGGTCGGGCGAGCGGATGGGAGTAAATTTAGTAAATTCGAACTTCGTAAATTTGGTCAGGCAAGAGGGGGGGTTGATCAACGTCCCCCCTCATGTCGAAGTTATCGGGGATACGTTTTGAGAGAAAATACAACACTTGATATGTTTCCAATATATGAACATTTTAACTTAATTAGTAACTTATTAATGTTTCAAGATAAACTTTCTATTAACATCATTTTAACTTAGTAACTTAGTAACGTTTTGAGAGAAAACTTAGTAACTTAGTAACATTTTGAGAGAAAACTTTCTATTAACATCTCTCTCTCCCTCCTCATGCATGTTCGATGTCCCCCCCCCCCTCATGTTGAAGTTATCGGGGAGGAGGGTAGATTGACAACGACATCCACACGTACATACATGGAAAAAATGCTATCCATCCATATACATACATAGCCACATACATACGTGGGAAAAACATCTAAAATACATCTAAAAACTATGGAAATACATCTAAAATAAACACATCCCTCATACATACATACATACAAAAAATACCTAAAAATAGCATATATATATATATATATATATATATATATAAACAAAAAAATTCACATGACAACATCTCATCTCATTTCCACAAAACATCTCATCTCCACAAAAAATTCACACTAACTCATTTAACTTGGTAAATATTGTATGAACAAAAAAATATTCAAAAAATACTACCTATCACATCTAAAAAATTCTCCATATATATACATACTTCAATCCATCCATCCATCCATATATATACATACATACATACATGAAAATATATACCATATATATACATTGTATGAACAAAAAAATAGGGGGCGGGTGCGGGGTGGCGGCGGCTCACAGTAGGGGCGGCGAGGGCTCGGGGAGGAGGGCCGGCGGGGGCGACAATGACGAGGAGCGAGAGCAGGCTCGGGGACATTGTTGGGGGCGATGACGAGGAGCTGGCTCAGGGAGGAGGGCGAGGAGGTCCGGCAACAAGGACGGTGGGAAGTGCAGCGACGAGGAGAGCTCAGAGGCGACGGGGACGGCTCGGAGGCGATGGCGAGCTCGGGTAACCTGGCGGCGTCAAGGTGTCACGAACCGGGACCAAAAGGGTGCATTCGTCCCAGTTCGTGCCACCAACCGAAACCAATGGCCTTGTGTTGTAACTGGCGCGGTGCGGTGGGATGTTTAGTCCCACATCGCTAGCTGAGAGGGCTCGAGAGTGGTTTATAAGCGCTATTGCGCCAACCCTCTCGAGCTCTTCTCAACTGCAGTCTTACGGGGCTAATCTCGCACTACTCTACTAGTGGGCCTACTAGGCCTGCTGCGGGTCTGAATCCTGGCCCAACTAGCTTGGTTTCTAGTTGTATTCAGACCGTGGTGTCCTAGTAGGCAGCATATTTTATTTTTTTCCAGTTCTTTTGTTTTCTTTTTTTCTTTATTTATTTTCTTTTATTTCCAGTTATAGCTAAATATTTACAGTTTTTAGTGATTCTTTTTGCTTTTAGGTCACAAAAATTATAAATTTTCTGTTAGTACCATTAGTTTTCAAATTTGAATTCTTTTAAATTTGTGTGAATCACTAGTTTGTGAATAACTTTACTACAAAAATAGATTTTTGAGTGATTATTTTTCCTACTATTTAATATTAGTGTGTTTTATCATTATATTCAATTTGGTAATTTTTAGGTTATTTTAAATGTCTGTTTTAATCAAAAACAAATTTTGTTATTTTCGTTTGCTATTAAAGTTTCTAACAAAAAATCTTTATGAAAATTCTTTTTGCTATTAATGTTTTGAACAAAAGATACCTTGATAATTTTAGTTGCATAAATTTTATATAATTTTAGTTTCAAAAATACTAGAGGTTTATAAAATCTTTTTAGTTGATTCCTTTTGCTATTAGTTCATTCTTTAAGCTAAATGATTGGCCCTGAAGTTGAAAAGCACTTCAAATGAACTCTGAAAAGGTTGAAAGTAGGCATGGTATTGTCATTTCACCCACATAATATGTTCTAAAAATTGAGAGGGTTACGGCAAACACTGGATGCACTTCATGTGCAAAAAGGACAATCTCTTTCGAAGTATCAGGGTTTCGGATGAAAACTCATCTGTTACAAAGGGATTTTATTTTTTGAACTTATTTGAACTCCAGAATTTTTGTATGTTCAAAATTCACCATTCAAAGCCACATCATCAATTTTTAACCCTTTCTGACTTCATTTGGTATTTTTCATGCATTTACTGATTTTTTTAGCTAAATGACCTAAAATTGAAAAGCACTTCAAATGAACTCTGAAAAGGTTGAAAGTTGGCAATGTATCATCATTTCACCCACATAGCATGTTCTAAAAAGTTGAGAGGGTTACGGAAAAAACTGGATGTACTTCGTGTGCAAAACGGACAATCTATTTCGAAGTATGAGGGTTTCGGACGAAAACTCATCTGTTACAAAGGGATTTCATTTTTTTAAACTTATTTGAACTCCAGACCTTTTGTGTGTTCAAAACGCACCATTCAAAGCCACATCATGAATTTTCAACCCTTTCTGACTTCATTTGGTAGTTTTCATGCATTTACTGATTTTTTTGAGCTAAATGACCCTGAAATTGAAAGCACTTCAAATGAACTCTTAAAAGGTTGAAAGTTGGCAATGTATCATCATTTCACCCACATAGCATGTTCTAAAAAGTTGAGAGGGTTACGGCAAAAACTAGATGCATTTCGTGTACAAAATGGACAATCTCTTTTGAAGTATCAGGGTTTTGGACGAAAACTCATCTGTTACAAAGGGATTTCATTTCTCGACATGTAGCTGAAGTGATATTCTCGATCAAAGGCATCATCATAATAGTTGGGGAGAGAAAGTCTGCACTTTTTCTTCGCTTGTGTCCTTTGCTTATTGCGCCATAACCATGGATAATCTTCATCGTTTAACAGGGTGCTTGGGTCAGCCTTGAATTTGAAGGGACGAATTTCATGGAACTTTTCATAATCTTCAGACATGTCTGTCTTGCCCTCCACTCCCATGATGTCTCTTTTTCCTAAAGGAACTATATGGCTCATCGTATGATGTATTTGCTTCTGATATGTCTCCAACGTATCTATAATTTTTTATTGTTCCATGCTATTATAATATCATTCTTGGAGGTTTTAAAATCATTTTATAGTCATTATATATCATTTTTTGGTACTAACCTATTGACATAGTGCCCAGTGTCAGTTGATGTTTTCTGCATGTTTTTTACATCGCAGCAAATCAATATCAAACGGAGTCCAAACGCAATGCAACTCCTGGAGGATTTTTTGGGCTAGAAGAAAGCCAGTGGGTCAAGGAAGCACCTGAGCGGTTGCTCGAGGGGAGCAGCACCCACCAGGTCGTGCCAGGAGGCCTAGGCGTGCCTAGGTGGGTTCTTCTCACCTCGGATGCCCCCCGAACCGCCTCTTTGCTCTATAAATACCACAATATTCCAGAAACTCTAGGGGAGTCGACGAAATATTACTCCAGCCAGCGCAGAGTCCAGAACCATCAGATCCAATCTAGATAACATCATGGAGGGGTTCACCACTTCCATTGGTGCCTCTCCTATGATGCGTGAGTAGTTCTTTGTAGACCTGCGGGTCCGTTGTTAGTAGCTAGATGGCTTCCTCTCTCTCGCTCTTGATTATCAATACAATAGTCTCTTGGAGATCCATATGGTGTAAGTCTTTTGGCGGTGTGCTTGTTGGGATCCGATGAACTTTGAGTTTATGATCAGATCTATGTTTTTATCCATTTAAGTTATTTGAGTCTTCTTTGATCTCTTATATGCATGATTGCTTATAGCCTTGTATTTCTTCTCTGATATTTGGGTTTTGTTTGGCCAACTTGATCTATTTATCTTGCAATGGGAAGAGGTGCTTTGTAGTGCGTTCGATCTTACGGTGCTTGATCCCAGTGACAGAAGGGGAACCGACATGTATGTATCGTTGCTACTAAGGATAACAAGATGAGATATATATCTGCCGCAATAGATAAACGAATCTTGTCTACATCATGTCATCATTCTTATTGCATTACTCTGTTTTCTCATGAACTTAATACATTAGATGCAAGCTGGATAGTTGTCGATGTGTGGAGTAATAGTAGTAGATGGAGGCAAGAGTCGGTCTACTAATCTTGGACGTGATGCCTATATAATGATCATTGCATGGATATCGTCATGATTATTTGAAGTTCTATCAATTGCCCAACAGTAATTGTTTTCCCACTGTTTGCTATTTTTCTCAAGAGAAGCCACTAGTGAAACCTACGGCCCCCGGGTCTCTTTTCATCATATTTGCCTTTGCGATCTATTTTCTCTTGCATTTATTTTCAGATCTATTAAACCAAAAATACAAAATACCTTGCTGCAATTTATTTGTTCCGCGATCTATCTATCCTATCTACCACTTTTTACCTCACGTTATTTGCCTACTTGAGGCATCGTACCCGAATGGGTTTGACAACCCCTTTAACACGTAGGGTTGCGAGTATTTGTTATTTGTGTGCAGGTGTTGTTTACGTGGTGTGAGGAGGTTCTCCTACTAGTTCGATAACCTTGGTCTCATCACTGAGGGAAATACCTACCGTCGCTATACTGCATCATCCCTTCCTCTTTGGGGAAATACCGACGTAGCTCTAGCAGACATCAAAAGGAATTTCTGGCGCCGTTGCCGGGGAGGATCTTCAACATCAACCAGGTTCCTAATCACAAATGTCATCTCCTCGCAATTTACATTATTTGTCATTTGCCTCTTGTTTTCCTCTCCCCCACTTCACAAAAAATTACCGTTTTATTTGCCTTCTTTTTAATTTGCCTTTTCTTCGTTCGATCTTTTGTTTGCTTTTGTTGTCATGTGTCTTCTAGTTGCTTGCATCTTTTCTTGCTAAAAATTTATTGATATGGATCCTCATCCACTTGCTAATCTTTTTAAAAGATCCAGTTATCATGAAAAAATTGCTAGTGATTTGAGTACACTAGATTATGTTTATGAAGTTTTGCTTGAGATTCGTGAATCTGAAAATTGTGATGAAAAAACTTATGAAGTGATTCATGATAGCTCTTTGCATGAAAAGCATGATTGCAATGATTTTACCATAAATTATATTAATGTCAATTGTGCTAATAATATGCAAAACCCGAAGCTTAGGGATGCTAATTTTGCTATGTGCACTACTTATTGCAATGATCATGATTGGGGTGATAATGATTCTTATGATCTTGAAAATTTATTTAAACCTCTTGATGAATATGCTTGCGATAATACTAAAAGTGGGTTTGGAAGAGCGTCAACTTTAGGTAAAAATAATCCCACATATTTGGAGAGTATTCAATCTTATGAAATTTTTGATAAAAGTGGGCTTAGAGAGGTCATGACTTTATTTGATGATAATCCCACTATTTTGGAAGAGTGTCAACTTTGCATGCATGTGGATCATGTAGAGAATATGTTATGTGATAGTTATATTGTTTAATTTGATTATGATCCTACATGTAATTATTATGAGAGAGGAAAATATGGTGATAGAAGTCTTCATGTTACTAAATTACCTCTCTTCATGTTGAGATTGCTATTGTTTTCTTCCATGCATGTGCCAGATATTTATTGCATTGATAATTTTGCCTACAAAATGCCTATGCATCGGAAGTATGTTAGACTTAAATGTACTTTTCACAAGTTTTATGATGCTCTCTTTGTGGTTCAAATCTTATCTTCCTTGAGAGCATCAATAAAACTTCATGCCTAGCTAGGGGCGTAAACCGATAGCACTTGTTGGGAGGCAACCCAATGAATAAAATTTATTTTTGCTTTTTGTTTTCTGTTCTTGAGTGTTAGCACAATTATGCTACTGTTATTATTGTGTTTTTGTGTTTTAGTTAGTGTTTGTGCCAAGCAATGCCTTTGGGAAGACTTGGGTCAAAGTTTATTTGATCTTGCTGAAAAACAGAAACTTTTGCGCTCACGAGATTCGTTGTCATTTTTTACAGAAGAGTTATTTTAAGTTGATTCTTTTTGAAGAGGATTATACAAAAATTACTAACATCCACAAAATTATTTCATAATTTTTGGAGTTACATAAGTATTCGAAATTTTCAGATTGCTACAGACTGTTCTGTTTTTGAGATATTCTGTTTTGTTTGCGTTGTGTGCTTGTTTTGATGATCCTATGGTTTTCTTTGATGAGTTTTTGCCATATAAAAGTTTGAATACAGTTGATATAATGCAAAAACAAAATAAGAATAGGTTTTCTACAGTACTTATAGTAGTGGTTTGGTTTCTTATACTAACGGATCTCACGAAGGTTTTGTTTGAGTTTTGTGTGATTGAAGTTTTCAAGTTTTGGGTTATCTTACAATGGATGAAGGAATAAGGATAAGTAAAAGGCTAAGCTTGGGGATGCTCGAGGCACCCCGAGATAATATTCAAAGAAGTAGCAAGCAACTAAGCTTGGGGATGCCCCCAAGTGGCATCCCCGCTTTCTTCTAACGACCATCAGTATTTTACTTGATACTATATTTATATTCATCACATGATATGAGTTTTGCTTGGAGCGTCTTCTATGATCTGAGTCTTTGCTTGTTTTGCTTTGTGTTTTAAGTGTTGAATCCTTGCTGGACACACCCTTTTTAGAAAGCCAAAAATTATGCTATGCTTGCTCCTATGCTTCACTTAAATTTTTTGAGCCATGGATTTGCTCTAGTACTTCACTTTTATCTTTTTGAGCACGGTGTGCTTTGTTAGTTTTGAAGAAATGCTCTCACGCTTCACTTAGATTTATTTGGGAGTTAGGAAATTTTTAAGAAATTCTCTCTTGCTTCACTTAGATTATTCTGAGAGAAAAGAAAAAAAATTATACTCATAATCTTCACTTATATTTGTTTGAGCTTATCAAAAGCAACATATGAAAATAGTCCCAAAGTGATAGATATCCAAGGAGGATATAATAAAAACTTTCATAAAGATCATTGGACAAAATAAACTTGATTCTTAGTAATGGTTATGAATATGACGATATGATATGTGAGTCATGTTGATGAGTAGTTGTGTTTTAGTAAGAATATTGATGTTAAGGTTTGTGATTCCCTATGCAAGCATGAAAGTCAATAGTTATGCAATAAAATTTATATCCTGCTTATGGTGCATTATTCGGTGTTACTTATGCTTAATGCTTGGGTGCGAGATTTTTCGCTTTTTGGTTGGTCACTTCTCAATCTTTTTGCTAGCCTTCATTTTGCACTAAGTATGATCTCTACTTGTGCATCTAAAACCATTTAAACCAGTTTTGCCATATGAGTCCACTATACCTACCTATATGCGGTATTTCCGTGCCGTTCTAAGAAAATTTGCATGTGCCATCTCTAATGTTCAAAATAAATTTCTCTTTTGTGTTCTCTACTAGTCGCGAGGCGGTAAAGGGTAGCCAATATTTTCCATGCTAGATGTGTTATTCTCACGATGAGTGTTTGTTCACTTGTCATTGCACGAGAGTACGACAAAGGTACTAGGGATGCCGAGTCCCAAAATGAATAAATGAATTTACTTTATGTTGTCAAATAATAAATTCCTTGGAAAATGTTGGTATGGAGGGCACCCGTGGATACGGTTAGCCATGGAAAGTGAACGTTATGGTGGAAAAAGGAATAAACTTTATTTTCTGTTTGGGAACCGCCTATGATGTATCTAGCATGGAAAGTGTTGGGATGCTCAAGTCATTTTCGTTGGTAGGAGAAGTATGCCTCTCGAAAATAATTTTATCTCTCAATTTAAGCTTTGAGCTCTGGCACCTCTACAAATCACTACTTCTCTCCGCGAAGGGCCTTTATTTTACTTATGCAATTTTTATTTTGAATTTGAGTCTCCTTCTTCTCTTATAAAGCACCGACTAAGGGGCACTATGATCATATTTGAGCATTGGGTGTAGCTAATATTCGAGTGTGTTTCATGAATGGATCAATGATTGAGCATGATGGGCTAGGGATAACTTGCTTTAGTGTTGATATTTTGAAAGACATGGTTGTTTGTTGGTATGCTTGAGTATTAAAGTCTTCATGTAAAAACTAGGCTATTGCTTTGAATCATATAAAAATCCATCCTATAAAGAAAAGAATGTGATGAACATGTTAGGCAGCATTCCACGTCAAAAATTCTGTTTTTATCATTTACCTACTCGAGGACAAGCAGGAATTAAGCTTGGGGATGCTGATACGTCTCCAACGTATCTATAACTTTTTATTGTTCCATGTTGTTATATTATCATTCTTGGATGTTTTACAATCAATTTATAGTCATTTTATATCATTTTTTGGTACTAACCTATTGACATAGTGGGAATCAATATCAAACGGAGTCCAAACGCAACGCAACTCCTAGAGGATTTTTTTGGGCCAAAAGAAAGCCAGTGGGCCAAGGAAGCACCTGAGGGGCTGCTCGAGGGGAGGAGCACCCACTAGGGCGCGCCAGGAGGCCCAGGTGCGCCCAGGTGGGTGCTGCCCACCTCGGGTGCCCCCCGAACCGCCTCATTGCTCTATAAATACCACAATATTCCAGAAACCCTAGGGGAGTCGACGAAATACTGAGCCAGCCACCGCAGAGTCCAGAACCACCAGATCCAATCTAGACACCGTCATGGAGGGGTTCACCACTTCCATTGGTGCCTCTCCTATGATGTGTGAGTAGTTCTTTGTAGACCTACGGGTCCGTAGTTAGTAGCTAGATGGCTTCATCTCTCTCTCTCTCTCTCTCTCTCTTGATTATCAATACAATGGTCTCTTGGAGATCCATATGATGTAAGTCTTTTGGCAGTGTGTTTGTTGGGATCTGATGAACTTTGAGTTTATGATCAGAACTATGTTTTTATCCATGAAAGCTATTTGAGTCTTCTTTGATATCTTATATGTATGATTGCTTATAGGCTCGTATTTCTTCTCCGATATTTGGGTTTTGTTTGGCCAACTTGATCTATTTATCTTGCAATGGGAAGAGGTGCTTTGTAGTGGGCTCGATCTTACGGTGCTTGATCCCAGTGACAGCAGGGGAACCGACACGTATGTATCATTGCTACTAAGGATAACATAATGAGATCTATATCTGCCACAATATATAAATGGATCTCGTCTACATCATGTCATCGTTCTTATTGCATTACTCCATTTTCTCTTGAACTTAATGCATAAGATGCATGCTGGATAGCGGTCGATGTGTGGAGTAATGGTAGTAGATGCAGGCAGGAGTCGGTCTACTAATCTTGGATGTGATGCCTATATAATGATCATTTCCTGGATGACGTCATGATTATTTGAAGTTCTATCAATTGCCCAATTGTAATTGTTTTCCCACTGTTTGCTGTTTTTCTCGAGAGAAGCCACTAGTGAAACCTACGGCCCCCGGGGGTCTCTTTTCATCATATTTGCCTTTGCGATATATTTTCTCTTGCATTTATTTTACGATCTATTAAACCAAAAATACAAAAATACCTTGCTGCAATTTATTTGTTCCGCAGTCTATTTGTCCTATCTACCACTTTTTACCTCACGTTATTTGCCTACTTGAGGCGCCGTACCCGAAAGGGATTGGCAACCCCTGTAACACGTCGGGTCGCGAGTATTTGTTATTTGTGTGCAGGTGTTGTTTACGTGGTGTGAGGAGGTTCTCCTACTGGTTCGATAACCTTGGTCTCATCATTGAGGAAAATACATACCGTCGCTATACTGCATCATCCCTTCCTCTTTGGGGAATTACCGACGTAGGTCTAGCATACATCAGCTTCCTTATCTTTTCTTTTTCTCGGTTTGGTAGAAATGTCCTTCACATAGAAAACCTGGGCCACATCATTGGCTAGGACGAATGGTTCATCTGTGTACCCAAGATTGTTGAGATCCACTGTTTCCATTCCGTACTGTGGGTCTACCTGTACCCCGCCTCCTGATAGATTGACCCATTTGCCCTAAAACAAAGGGACCTTAAAATCATGTCCATCGTCAAGTTTCCATATGTCCACTATGTAACCATAATATGTTTCCTTTCCCCTCTTGGTTGCTGCATCAAAGTGGACATCACTGTTTTGGTTGGTGCTCTTTTGATCTTGGGCGATCATGTAAAATGTATTCCCATTTATCTCGTACCCTTTGTAAGTCAATACAGTCGAAGATGGTCCCATGGACAATGAGTACAACTCATCAAAAACAATGTTTTCACCCATGAGATGTGTTTGCAACCAACTGTCGAAAGTCCTGATGTGTTCACATGTAATCCAGTCGGCACACTGCTCCGGGTGTTTGGAGCGCAAAATATTCTTGTGTTCATTGACATACGGGCTCACCAAGGTAGAATTCTGTAGAACTGTGTAGTGTGCTTGAGACCAAGAATGCCCGTCCCCACATATTATTGAGTCTGGTCCTAGCGTGCCTTTTTCCAGTCAGTCTCCCCTCATACTGCGATTGAGGGAGACCAATCTTCTTAAGGTCAGGAATGAAGTCAACACAAAACCCAATGACCTCCTCTGTTTGATGGCCTGTGGAGATGCTTCCTTCTGGCCTAGCACGGTTACAAACATATTTATTTAATACTCCCATGAACCTCTCAAAGGGGAACATATTGTAGAAATACAGGGCCCGGAATTGCAATCTCGTAGACTAGATGAACAGGACGTGTGTCATGATATTGAAGAAGGATGGTGGGAACACCAGCTCGAAACTGACAAGACATTGCGCCAGATCACTCCTTAACCTTGGTAGGATTTTTGGATTGACCACCTTCTAAGAGATTGCATTGAGGAATGCACATAGCCTCACAATGGCTAATCGAACATTTTCCTGTAAAAGCCCCCTCAATGCAACCGAAAGAAGTTGCATCATAATCACGTTGCAGTTAGGAGACTTTAGGTTCTGAAAATTTTTCTCTGCCATATTTATTATTCCCTTTATATTCGACGAGAAGCCAGACGGGACCTTCATACTAAGCAGGCATTCAAAGAACATTTCATTCTCTTCTTTGGTAAGAGCATAGCTGGCAGGACCTTCATACTGCTTTGGAGGCATGTCGTCTTTTTCGTGCACACGTTGCTGGTCCTCCCGTGCCTCCGGTGTATCTTTGGGTTTCCCATATAGGCCCAAAAAGCCTAGCAGGTTCACGCAAAGATTCTTCGTCACGTGCATTACATTGATTGCAGAGCGGACCTCTAGGTCTTTCTAGTAGGGTAGGTCCTAAAATCTAGATTTCTTCTTCCACATGGGTGTGCGTCCCTCAGCGTCACTCAGAACAGATAGTCCGTCGGGACCCTTTCCAAAGATTACTTGTAAATCATTGACCATAGCAAGTATGTGATCACCAGTATGGACGGCGAGCTTCTTCCGGTGATCTTACTTGCCTTTGAAATGCTTGCCTTTCTTTCGACATAGATGGTTGGTCGGAAGAAATCGACGATGCCCCAGGTACACATTCTTCCAGCATTTGTCCAAATATATACTTTCGGTGTCATCTAAACAGTGCGTGCATGCGTGGTATCCCTTGTTTTTCTGTCTTGAAAGGTTACTGAGAGCAGGCCAATCATTGATGGTTACAAACAGCAAAGCATGTAGGTCAAATTCCTACTCGTCGTGCTCATCCCACACACGTACACCTTTTCCATTCCACAGCTGTAAAATTTCTTCAACTAATGGCCTTAGGTATGTCATTGCCGGGTTTCTTCGGGCCTTGGATGAGCACTGGCATCATAATGAACTTCCGCTTCATGCACAACCAAGGAGGAAGGTTATATATACATAGAGTCACGGGCCAGGTGCTATGATTGCTGCTATGCTCCCCAAAAGGATTAATGCCATCCGCACTTAAACCAAACCATACATTTCTTGCATCACCTGCAAAGTCCCCCCACTTTCTCTTGATTTTTCTCCGCTGCGACCCATCAGGGGGTGCTCTCAACTTCTCGTCTTTCTTATGGTCCTCTTTGTGCCATCGTATCAACTTGGCATGCTCTTTGTTTCTGAACAGACGTTTCAACCGTGGTATTATAGGAGCATACCACATCACCTTGGCAGGAAACCTCTTCCTGGGGCGCTCGCCGTCAACATCACCAGGGCCATCTCGTCTAATCTTATACCGCAATGCATCGCATACCGGGCATGCGTTCAAATCCTCGTAAGCACCGCGGTAGAGGAGGCATTCATTAGGGCATGCATGTATCTTCTGCGCCTCCAAACCTAGAGGGCATAGAATCTTATTTGCTCCGTACGTACTATCGGGCAATTTTTTATCCTTTGGAAGCTTCTTCTTCAATATTTTCAGTAGCTTCTCAAATCCGTTGTCAGATACACCATTGTCTGCCTTCCATTTAAGCAATTCCACTGTGGTACCAAGCTTTGTGTTTCCATCTTCGCAATTGGGGTGCAACCCTTTTTTGTGATCCTCTAACATGCGATCGAACTTCAAATTCTCATTTTCAGTTTCGCATTGTCTCTTTGCATCAACAATGACCGGGCAAAGATCATCATCAGGCACATTGTCTGGTTCCTCTTGATCTTCAACTTCCCTCGTTGCAGCATCACCGAATCCAGGGGGCACATAGTTGTCTTCATCCTCTTCTTCTTCGTTGTCTTCCATCATAACCCCTCTTTCTCCGTGCTTGGTCCAAACATTATAGTGTGGCATGAAACCCTTCTCAAGCAAGTGGATGTGAAGGGTTTTCACGTCAGAGTAATACTTCGTATTCCCACAGATAGGGCATGGACAACACATAAAACCATTCTGCTTGTTTGCCTCAGCCACTTTGAGAAAATAATGCACGCACTTAATGTACTCGAAGGTGCGTCTGTCACCGTACATCCATTGTCGATTCATCTGCGTGCATTATATATAATTTAGCATGGAAAAAACCATTACAGAACATCATGAATAGAGAAGTGACCAAATTAATAGAAGTTCATCATCACATTAAAATCAAAGTACAGTAGTGATCAAATGTTATTACTGAAAAAATAAATACATGAAGTTCATACATAGTTCTCATTGAAAAACATATAGCTCTCTAGAGCATCTAATTAAACCATCCATTGAAACTATTTAAAACATTTCAATGCAACAACATATGCGATCATAATCGCAACTAAGGTAACCATTTATCCAACGGCATAATTATACCAAGCCTCAGTATGAATGGCATATTTTTTAATCTTTCTAATCTCAAGCGCATTTTATCCATCTTGATCTTGTGATCATCGATGATATCCGCAACATGCAACTCCAATGTCATCTTCTCCTCCTCAATTATTTTCAATTTCTTCTTCAAGTAATCATTTTTTCAACTAAATTTAACCTCTCGACAAGAGGGTCGGTTGGAATTTTCGGTTCACATACCTCCTAGATAAAACATCTATGTCACGTTGGTCGGCATAATTGTCATAAACACTAAACGAAACAAATAGTTATAAAAGATAGTATATACCACATCTGAATCATAGACAGAACAAGGGCCGATGGGGGCGGATACCAAAACCATCACACTATATAATAACAAACAATAATAAAAGTAAGAAAAGTATACAAGTATCAATCTAAATCATACAAGAAATAAAGTTTTTCTTTTAGAAAGAAGATAAGAACAAGAGGCTCACCACGGTGGTGCCAGCGACAAGATCAGCACGGGCGATCAACGGCAGTGAGGACGGGGCGGGATAGGACGGACCACCAAACCTAGACAAATATTGAGGAAAATGGAGTTTGGACAAGGAGCTTCGAGAGGAGAAAGCTTAAGTGTGGCTTGGGCATTTCATCAAACACATCATGTGCATAGGAAGTGAGCTAGAGCACCACAAAGCTCTCCCACGGCCGGCCAAAAAATAGAGCAGTGCACTGCTTTGCTCGTGGGCACGGGGTATATATGGCCTCTCTTTAGTCCCAGTTGGTGGCTAAAACCGGGACTAAAGGACAACATTTGGTCTCGGTTCCAGACAACAACCGGGACTAAAGGTTGTGGGCCAGGAGCGAGGCCCATTGGTCCCGGTTCGTGTCTAGAACCGGGACCAAAGGGGTCAGACGAACTGGGACCAATGGTCCCCGAGGCCCGGATGGCTCCCTGGCCTCACAAACCGGGACTAATGCACCCATTGGTCCCGGTTGGTAGGAGAACCGGGATTAATGTCCTTTTTTGCCCTGAACCAAAGCCCGGTTTTCTACTAGTTCCATGCCCATTGTGTTCGGGTAGGGTACCCACAGGTACCCATACCCATGGGCAAAACTGCCATCCCTAGGTCTTCTTTACCTTTTATTTCCCCAGTCATTGCTCTTCTTTTTCTTTTTTTCTCATTCATTGGTCTTCTTTATCTTTTTCACATTATCTTCACATTGTGTTGTCTTCCAGAAAGACATAGTCGCTTCATGCTCTTATGTCCACAGTAACATTATGCCCTGCATGCTAATGTGTATGATCCTCACTCGGTGCGTAGTCAGGATTGTGCCAAGCCCCGAGCAAGCCCCAGGCCAAATATTAGCTAAAATGCTAAATAGTGTTCAAATTTCTACACTAATAAAGTGATCTAGCCACACGACCCAGGCCATGGCCCTAGGTGCCTTGGGCTTGTCTACGCCCATGCCCTCACTAGTGGCATGAGGGGAGCTATTTTGTATAGTGTCGTGGAAGTACCTTTAATCACGAGCACAACAATGCAACAATCGAAGACCCCACACACACTGTTAATACTGTCTGTCAACCTTTCGGTGGCAACAACACCGTGGCAGAGAGAACGAGTGAGAGGGGTGGTTGCGGTGAGAGAATCGATTGTGAGGGGGACACGAGGTCCATTATGCTAGAGTCAGCACGAGGTCAGAAGTTATGCGAGAAGTAAACTATCCAGAAGTGGGCAACATTATTTGATAGCTGCCTGGGATAGACAATGACATCTTATCGTGCAATATGATAAGTAAAGTATTTTGTCTATTGTTATCATGGTTTATCATTGTTTCTAATAGCTCCACTTGTAGATTTATCTTCCCTGTGCATCCATCGGCCGATACATTTTATACGTCATCGAAAAAGAGGCACGTCGTCTATATATTATGCACCCTATTAAAACATCACAATCATTAGAGGATAAAAATTTGAGGCATGCACTGAAATTAAAATGTTTTGCAAGCGATTTTAAAGAAGCACTCGAAATAAAGCTGCCTGGTTGAAATTACGATATATCTAAATGACAACATTTATTTCCGTTTGGTATTTCAACGAGTATAGACAAGTAATGAATTCATAATAAAAATATTTATTTTTGTTATCACTATATTCTTTATATTATTAATTTAAAGAATTGTAGGAATGTGTCTGGCTATTTTGTTTTTCATTTTATGCTCTGGTGGAACAGTAAAGAATTGGTCAAGCCGGTTTGCGGGGTGAGTATTGTCCGATATGTTGGGATCTATGGTAGGGTGCGTCGACTGCAAATTAAAATTTCCTACACACAGAACTACCAAGAACATGCTACGGGAGATGGATCACGGATCGCTACCACTAGACGCGCAGTGCCATGCAGCGAAAGAAGAGTGGGGGCAGCGCGTCCGTGTGGATCGTCTCCTCCTCATCCGATCTCCCTCGAATAGTCGGTCGTCCGATCCCGCGTACAAGTTCGCCGGAGCAGCGCAAGTGCACCGCCTCTAACGGTATCCGCGCGTGCAGGAGGAACACCGTGCGGCGGACTGCTAGGTCCGATCACACAGTCGGTGGTGAGTGGAGGTGGCTATTCGCAACACATGCAAACCCTAGTCGCAGTGCCGAAGCGATCAACCACATGAGTGTGCCGCACCTCCACTTTATATAGGCGTCCGTCGCGGGCTCAACACTTGGGCCTCGCACGGACCCTAAAGCCCACAAGTCTACTCGGCCATAATCCGAATACAGTTCGAATCACATCCGACCAGTGTCTTCGGATCTGACCTCGTGGGTTCCTTCCCTTAAGCGCGCGACCCCTTAGGTTCAAGTCGGCTTGGTCGCAGTTCGGATCACCTCCGAACTACATAGTTGGTAGCGGCCTCTAGCAAGGCATGCCGAACACCAAGCAGACTATGAAGCTGGTTAGGCGAACATGTACAACGTGTCACACTTCTGTTCCCTTTGCCACACGATATATGTTGTCAGGCTCAAGGCGAGATTGTCATCCTTGTGCTAGCCCGACCTCTTTCTCATTCCAGTGATTCCGACCACTATCCGGATTATCTCATAATCCTAGTCGCATGGCCATGCTTATCCTGGTAGGATCACACGAGGGGCCGAGAGTATATCTCTCCTAATCGGAGGGGCAAATCCCATCTTGCTCGACCATGTCTCCTAGCATGGGACTGGACAAACCTGAAACCTACCTTTGTAACTACCCAGTCACGGAGTAGCGTTTGGTGGGCCCAAAGCAAGTCTGTCACCATCCTGAGTACATGCGTCAGCTCAGGTCTTAGGACATAGAACGTATGTTGTACTAGAGACTCACAGATGACATATCGCTGCGTCTCATAGTTGGGTATGTCCGACTCGGACCTTATATCGACTCAGATCCGAATACGTCGAATCCGACCAGACCTTTCCAAGTCCATATTATCCGGTTAGTATCCAATGCTCCATGGCTAGTGAGACCAAGCCATCGACCGTGTCATATGCTAGTCTAGTCGGTTGCGCGTCCACACAGCCCTTTCGACTAGGGACCTTTTAGGACAGTCATCATACAATGCATAGTCCCACAAACAAGTCACGTACTTGCTGATAGACATCATTGATAATGTCCAAGGACTATCTTAATTCATAAACACATAGGAAATATCATCATACATGATTGCCTCTAGGGCATATCTCCAACAGTCTCCCACTTGCACTAGAGTCAATCAAATAGACATGAATGCCCATAGCTCTAACGTGCCCCTCAAGCTTGGGTTGTGGAAGCGGCTTAGTCAACGGATCTGCAACATTTGCATCCATGTGAATCTTGCATAACTCTACATCACCATTATTTATGATCTTTCGTATCAGGTGATATTTCCGATCTATGTGTCTGACCTTGTGGTGATTCCTCGGCTCCTTGGCTTGTGCGATGGCACCAGAATTATCACAATAAAGGTCCAACAGTTTCACCGAGGCTGGGAAAATACCAAGATCATCCAGAAAATGCCGGATCCAAACACCTTCCTTTGCAGCTTCATAAGCCGCAATGTATTCGGCTTCTATGGTAGAATCGGCCACCGTATCCTGCTTGGAACTCATCCAGTGCACTGCTCCTCCGTTCAGGACGTACACGAATCCGGACTGTGATCGACAATCATCTCTGTCGGTTTGGAAACTAGCATCAACGTAACCCCTTACGACGAGCTCTTCCTCACCTCCATAAACTAGGAACATCTCTTTAGTCCTTTTCAGGTACTTCAAAATAGTCATTACCGCTGCCCAGTGACTCTCACCTGGGTTGGCCTGGTATCTACTTGTTAGGCTTATTGCAAAAGCAACATCAGGCCTTGTACATATCATGGCATACTTGATGGATCCGGTTGCCGAGGCATACGGAATCCTACTCATCCTGCTTCACTCATCAGATGTTGAAGGACTCTAAGTCTCGCTTAGCCTTATACCATGTGAGAGTGGCAAGAACCCTTTCTTCGCCTCACTCATGTTGAACCGCTTCAACAGTTTATCTATGTACGTGCTCTGGCTTAAGCCGAGCAGCCTCCTCGATCTATCTCTATAGATCTTAATGCCTAAAATATAGACTGCCTCACCAAGGTCCTTCATCAAAAACTTGCCATTCAATGATCCCTTGACCGAGTTCAACATCGAAACATCATTTCCGATCAGTAGTATGTCATCCACATACAAGATCAAAAACACTATCGAGCTCCCACTTAACTTCTTGTATAAACAAGAGTCCTCTTCACTTTTGATGAAACCGAGACCAGTGACGACCTCATCAAAACGAATGTTCCAACTCCGAGTTGCTTGCTTCAACCCATAGATGGATCTCTTGAGCTTGCATACCTTACTAGTGCTAGTCGGATCGACAAAACCCTCGGGTTGTATCATATACACGTCCTCGGTTAAATTTCCGTGAAGGAAAGCCGTTTTGACATCCATCTGCCATATCTCGTAATCGAAATATGCAGCTATAGCTAGTATGATCCTCACCGATTTCAGCATCGCTACCGGCGAGTAAGTCTCGTAGTAGTCAATTCCTTGAACTTGTCAATAACCTTTAGCGACGAGCTGAGCTTTGTGGATCTGAACATTTCCATCCACGTCACTTTTCTTCTTAAAGACCCATTTGCAACCAATGGCTATTATGCCAGGTGGCGGATCAACCAAGTCCCAGACTTGATTCTCATCCATGGACTTTAACTCGGATCTCATGGCCTCCAGCCATGCCTCGAAATCTGGGCTCACCATCGCTTCCACATATGTGGCTGGCTCATCGCTTTCTAGCAACAATACATCACACACTTTGCACAATCTTTCTGACCTCCGTGGTTCCGGTGCCGCTTCCTCTACGGGTTCCCTGACTGACTCCAGTATGATCTCATCACCAGCCAAGCCGTCCCCGAGTGGTTCTCAAATTTCTTCGAGTCAGACCGTCCTCCCACTGGCCTCCCGACTGAGAAACTCTTTCTCAAGGAAAACCCCGTTCCGAGCAACAAACACTTTGTTCTCTTCCTAGTTGTAGAAGCTATATCCCAAGGTTTCCCTCGGATATCCCACGAATATGCATTTATCCGACTTGGGTTTAAGCTTGTCTGACATAAGTCGCTTGACAAATGCTTCACAACCCCAAATCTTTAGAAAAGAAAAACTAGGACTCTTCCCGGTCCACATCTCATGTGGTGTCTTGTCTACGGATTTTGATGGTACCCTATTAAGTGTGAAAGCTGCAGTTTCTAGAGCGTATCCCCAGAATGACAAGGGTAAATCCGATTTGCTCATCATAGACCGAACCATGTCCAACAAGGTCCTATTCCTCTGTTCTGACACACCGTTTCTCTGTGGCATACCAGGAGGTGTGAGCTGAGGTACTATACCTCGACTTTTCAGATGATCATCAAACTCCTGGCTCATCTACTCACCTCCACAATCAGATCGCAGAAGCTTTATAGTCTTGCCGAGCTGATTCTCAACCTCGTTCTGAAACTCTTTGAACTTTTCAAAAGTTTCCGGCTTGTGCCTCATCAAATAGACATATCCATATCTACTCAAGTCGTCGGTGAAAGTCACGAAGTACTGATAGCCACCTCTGGCAGTTGTGCTCATTGGACCACACACATAACTATGTATAAGTTCCAACAGCTCGGACGCCCTCTCGCAACTCTTTGCGAAAGGAGACTTAGTCAACTTCTCGAGCAAGCATGATTCACATGTCTCGAACGAACCAAAGTCGGACGAAGTTAGGAGCCCATCATCATGGAGCTTCTTCATGTGTTTCAGACTAATGTGTCCAAGTCGGCAATGCCAGAAGTATGTCGGATTTATCTCATTAGGCTTATGCCTCTTGACATTCACGTTATAGACCGGTTCCTGTTCTAGATTCAATATAAATAGCCCATCTACAATGGGTGCATATCCGTGGAACATATCATTCAAAAATATCGAACAACCATTGTCCTTTAAATTGAATTCATAACCTTGACTCATCAAACATGAGGCAGAAATAATGTCCCGACTAAGTGCAGGAATGTAATAACAATTATTCAATTCCATAATGAATCCGGAAGGAAGCTGGAGCTGCATCGTGCCGACCTCCAACGCAGCAACTCTTGCTTTGTTGCCGACCCTGATGTCAATCTCCCCTTGTGCCACACGCCTAGTTCTTACCAGCCCCTGCATCGAGTTGCAAATATGAACAACCGATCCGGTATCAAATATCCAAGAGCTACTAGGTATGTCAGCAAGGTAAATGTCTATAACATATGGAACAAGTGTACCTTTGCTTGAAGAAGCATTTCCGGCCTTCTTGCCATGCTCTGCAAGCCACTTGCTACAGTTCCTCTTCCAGTGACCGATCTCCTTGCAGTGAAAACAAACGGTCTTCGAGTCTGGTCCAGACTTCGGCGCAGCGGCGGAGGTTACCGTCTCCGTGCCCTTTGCCTTAGCCTTTTTCTTGGACCAACTCTTCTTGAACTTAGCCGATTTATGCACCATCAACACTTGATGCGTACCTTTCTTAATATCTTGCTCTGCCACCTTGAGCATCCCATGCAATTCAGTGAGCTTCTTATCCATGCCATGCATATGATAGTTCGAGATGAACGTCCCATAGCTGGGCGGAAGAGAACCCAAAACTGCATCAGTAGCCAGCTCATCCAAGAGCGGGAAGCCCAAACGATCCAAAGCTTGCACATATCCGATCATCTTGATCACATGTAGGCTCAGTGGATCACCTTCCTTCAGCTTGCAATCCATCAAGGATCGCCAGACGTTGAACCTTTCGGTCCTAGCCTGTGTATGAAACATGCTCTTGAGACTCTCGATCATATCGTAAGCCTCAACATTTTTGAAATGCTATTGCAAATCAAGCTCCATACAAGCCAGCATCAGACAACTGATCTCTGTTGATTCATCAATGAGTTTCTGGTAGGCATTCTTAGTTGTGGCATTAGCATTATCGGTAGGTTCCTCTGGAAGTGGATCCTCTAGAACATGTTCCTTTTTATCATGCTTGAGGACAATTCTCAGATTTCTATACTAGGTGGTAAGTTTGTTCCATTCAGTTTATCCTTTTCCAGAATTGATTTCAATGCAAAGTTGGGTTGAGCAGGTGGTGCCATTGATCTACAATAGAAAATATGCAATCACTAAGCAATGTGTTTATGTAGAGTAATTCTTGCCTAAACAAAAATACTCCCACTGAAGTCAGCATCCCTCCGCAAACTCTCAGTGATTCAGGATCCGACTAGCGCATGCGACTAGTGAGCTTTAGCATCACTGCTAGCCAACATACCTATCTGGTAAGCAACTCCTTGCTAATCGCATCTCTATACGACTCCTGTCGGTCGTGAAGGTATCTCATACCCTGGCTCCCAACCTTCTTTGCCACAAGGCCCAAAACCGTTTTGATAGCCTTGTCAAGTTAACCTGATGCAGTGCATGTCCGTGTCCGACACGAACTCTTCAGTTCAAGGACACCCAGCAGTACCTCAATTTTATGAGCCCACTACTAGACGTACTTGATGTGCGAATGTTCAACATCAGGGATGGCAATTCGCTTGATATTCATGAGGGATCATTCTACCATTCTAACATGCATAGAATCAAAGAAGCATAACAATCACATATAAACATATATTGTGTAATAGTATGGCTCCTTCATGGACGTTCTTCCAAGTCGGCTCTGATTCCGATGACCATCTAGAAACTCCCTCTTGTTTGTCACGCCAGGACGCTAAGCCATCAACCTAATCTCTATTATCCAACTACTACAACTAGTAATGAATTTACATAGAGTCACAAGTCGACACGCATGTCGTTACACAATATAATGACAGAACTTTGGCTCCTGCCGGCTGACAAACATGACACGCAGGCCACGTATAAATTACACACATGCATCACATACACATGAGCCATACTATTCACATCAAACCTGCAAAACGAAGTTATGCATAGAATCGCATTCTACAGGTTTGTGTATCGGGTACGAAATACACGGCGCTACGCACACGTTTTCAGAAATCACAGATCGCATCTGAACTCCGTTCACGCCGAATTTTATGATTTGACTGATCATATCGATCATCGCAAATCCGATTCAGATTTACGTTTCACTGTTAACCCCGATGGTGGATGACCGACCGGTAGGGGTAGATCGTGTCATGACCTCATCGATCCCGATTGGCAGAAAACATAGCCTCAACGATCCCATGTGCAGTTGATCACATCAACCGTGCACATAGCCGATTTTATCAACGACAACAGATCTCATCTACCGCCTTCACATATCTAATATGCATACGATCTGAATCCAAATCCTACAGCAGAGGCTCTGATACCACTGTTGGGATCTACGGTAGGGTGCATCGACTGCAAATTAAAATTTCCTACACGCAGAACAACCTAGAACATGCTATGCGAGATGGATCACAGATCGTTACCACTAGACGTGCAGTGCCATGCAGCAGAAGAAGAGTGGGGGCAGCGCGTCCGCGTGGATCGTCTCCTCCTCATCCGATCTCCCTCGAACAGTCGGTCGTCCGATCCCACGTACAAGTTCGCCGGAGCAGCGCAAGTGCACCGCCTCTAACGGTATCCGCGCGTGCAGGAGGAACATCGTGCGGCGGACTGCTAGGTCCGATCACATAGTCGGCAGCTGGAGGTGGCTATTCGCAACACATGCAAACCCTAGTTGCAGCGCCGAAGCGATCAATCGCATGAGTGTACCGCACCTCCACTTTATATAAGCGTCCGTCGCGGGCTCAACACTTGGGCCTCGCACGGACCCTAAAGCCCACAAGTCTACTCGGCCATAATCCAAATACAGTTCGAATCACATCCGACCAGTGTCTTCGGATCCTACCTCGTAGGTTCCTTCCCTTAAGCACGCGACCCCTTAGGTTCAAGTCGGCTTGGTCGCAGTTCGGATCACCTCCGAACTACATAGTTGGTAGCGGCCTCTAGCAAGGCATGCCGAACACCAAGAAGACTATGAAGCTGGTTAGGCGAACCTGTACAACGTGTCACACTTCTCTTCCCTTTGCCACACGATATATGTTGTCGGGCTCAAGGCGAGATTGTCATCCTTGTGCTAGCCCGACCTCTTTCTCGTTCCAGTGATTCCGACCACTATCCGGATCATCTCATAATCCTAGTTGCATGGCCATGCTTATCCTGGTCGGATCACACGAGGGACCCAAAGTATATCTCTCCTAATCGGAGGGGCAAATCCCATCTTGCTCGACCATGTGTCGCAGCATGGGACTGGACAAACCTGAAACCTACCTTTGCAACTACCCAGTCACGGAGTAGCGTTTGGTGGGCCCAAAGCAAGTCTGTTACCATCTCGAGTACATGCGTAAGCTCAGGTCTTAGGACATAGAATGTATGTTGTACTATAGACTCACAGATGACATATCGCTACGTCTCATAGTTGGGTCTGTCCGACTCGGACCTTATCTCGACTCGGATCCGACTACGTCGAATCTGACCAGACCTTTCCAAGTCCATATTATCCGGTTAGCATCCAATGCTCCATGGCTAGTGAGACCAAGCCATCGACCGTGTCATATGCTAGTCTAGTCGGCTGCGCGTCCACACAACCCTTTCGACTAGGGACCTTTTAGGACAGTCATCATACAATGCATAGTCCCACAAATAAGTCACGTACTTGCTGATACACATTATTGATAATGTCCAAGGACTATCTTAATTCATAAACACATAGGAAATATCATCATACATGATTGCCTCTAGGGCATATCTCCAACACATTACATGTTTTAAGATCTTTGGCGTGAAATTTTCATACCAACTACATATAATGTTTGTGCAAGATGGGTATGAGTTGAGGAAACAATTTTTATTATACTTGCTAAAACATCGTGGGAATGAAGCTAAAGGCAACTTTCCTGATATTGTGAAAGAATTTTTTAAGCGCATCATCTAGATATTGATAGTTTTGTAATAGATGTTAAGGTCGAACATCGCTCAGTTTGTTACATGCACGTGTCGTTAATCTTTCTTTTTGTTATCAATTTACATTGTAAAATTGGACTTCAATAATTGTGTTTGTGTTATATTGTTTGTACGTGTGAAATTTATAACATGTAACTCTTGCAAACTATTTCAAAAGCCCGTGGTAACACACGGGCACTCTACTAGTTTTGTATAGTGTCGTGGAAGTACCTTTAATCACGAGCACAACAATGCAGCAATCGAGGACCCCACACACACTGTTAATACCGTCAATCAACCTTTCGGCCTACAACACCACAGACAAATGAATGAGTAACTGAGAGGTGTAGGCTAAGATAATAAAAGATACTCCAATTAATCATTCATTTGATCGATAAAGAATAGAGCCTTCATGTAACATCACAGACAATCGCGCGTATTGTTTAATCGATAACGCATAGTGTCTTCATGAAACCCACAACCCAAAAGCACTCATGAGTCCCTATTTCTAGGGAACTTAGAGCAACTCTAGTAGAGCCTTTAAAACACCCACCCTTTAAAATAAATTACCAACATAAAGGGTAGGGAATGAAAACCACATTTTAACAAATTCCCTCAATTACCCATGCTCGTGGACACGGGAGCCGCACCACTCGCTAGTCTGGCCTGACGATGGAGGGGTGTTCCTCTCTCGTTCCTCGCCCCGCCAGTGTCATTCCACCTCGCCATGCGCCCCCATGAATCCAGTGATGAGATCGATTGGGGCAATCTCATGGAGTCCTAGGAGCTCTAGGAGGATGAGCTCACCCCCGCTGAAGTGGAGCGGATGAGCTAGTAAACAATAGATGCTTCCACTGTGGAGGCCATAGCCGTGACCGCTGGCGTGACTGATGAGGAGTGGATGCTCAAAATGGATGCATATGCTTCTGCCACCATGGCGGTGGAGGAGGAGCGGATGCTCAAGGCGGTGACGGGTGCTTCCGTCGCTAAGATCGCCGTCGGGGCTGAGAGTGGGCCCCGAAGGAGGGGTGCCGAGGAGCCCAACATCATAATGATGGAGATATCTTCACACGACGACAATGATCCTTGCTATGTCGTGCACTTGCATTATCTTTAGATTATGCCGTCGGTGTAGTCTCACCTCGACCATTATTATCATTGTTTATGTTAAATTTGGACCTTATCTATCTTTGAATTTTAATATGGTAATTTCAAGTAATATGTATCAAAACTCAAATCGCTCATGTTGCCATTCAATCGATGGGAAAAAAACTCCACTCACTCCCCTCCCCATCCCCCCCCCCCTCCCGCGGGCAACTGGGAGAGAAATCTAGCTACCGCCACCAGCCCCTCTCTTCATCTTTCCTCCCTCGCCGCCGCCAGAGGGCGCATGGCATCAGCGGTGGGCGGGCCCTCTCGTCCTCTCACGCAGTGGCCTTGACGAGAGGTGGGCCGGCTGGGCTGGAGTGCGGCGCTAGGTGGTGGACACTGCAGGGTGACGGTGAGTTGGAGCAGAGCTGCGATGGTCATGTGGCAGCTGTGTGACGGGTGGCGTGGTGGCGGTGCATGCTAGGAGTTAGTGGTGGCGGACACAGCTGGTGCAGCGGCGGTTTGGCCAGATCTGGCCACGCGGTGGCTCGGGGCGAGGGCGACACGAGCTGCGGGCGGCAGCCTATGCCATGGCCATCTCGGCTGGTGGAGGTGGTGGTGCAGTGGTGATAGTAGGAAAAAATATGGATGTAGCTCAAAGAGTCTGACTTTCCACAACTGCTCTGGAGGCTTTAATTTTTAAACACCGTTCGCTTTGAAACCATTATAAATGATAAAACATTTCGGGAATCCTCTAGAACTAATCATAGAAGTTGAACATATGACCAGTAAACAGAGTTGTTGTTTCTACTCCCTTTTATCTTGTAAAAACGTCTTATATTGTGAGACAGAGGGAGTAGATGTATGGAGGTGATCATACCCTCATTAATGACTCAGTGTAGTGTTCGTGTCCGTCTCCCCAATATAAATAGCTTCAGCTGCTAGACCACCTCCTAGTCCTACAATACTTCAGTCGCCGAAACCTCGTGCGACTCACAGTCTCAAGATGGCCTTCGGGCAAGAGGCCATAGAACAGCTATCGCAGGAGCTCGTCAGTGGGTACGATCTCAACATGAGGCTCCTTGCACTGCTGCGCCGTAGTCCGCTCGACCGACGTGGACAGGAGAGGGCCGCAGAGATGAGCCAGGAGCTCTCCCGGGTGTTCATGGTGTCTCTGTTCATGCTCAATTCTCGAGAGAGCAGCAGATCGGTGGTAGACAGGATGGCATCGCCAGCGGCAACGATCACTGAGGGTAGCATCGATGAGCGGGCTCCGGCGAAGGACATGCGTATCTGGTACACTACCGAGTACCGACTCTTGTCATTTTTCCTGGCTATATGCACTCTTGTGTTTTCTTCATTTACCAGATGTGTTGCTGTGCTGTTGTCTCCATGGAACAATATAGTGGTGGAGAAGAGGTTGCTCCCCCGAGGAAGGGCAGAGAAAACGAGGTTATCAAGAAGGAGATTACAGCCTCGCCTTACAGTGATGGTTACCAATGGAGAAAATACGGACAAAAGAACATTCACAAAAGAAAATTTGCAAGGTGAAGTGCTAAGACCTCGAGCGCTTCTACAATCAAAAATAGATATAATATAAAAATATGTTTTAATGATTATCTAATGATATCAAATTTATTTTCATAGGTCTTGATAATTTTTGCTACAAAATTAGTCAAACTTTACGATGTTTGACTTCAGAAAAAAGTTATGGACCCTCTTTTCAGAGACGGGGGAGTATCTAATTAGACCCAGACTCTTAATAAAAACAGTGTGTACTATAATACATCCATGGGTCAAATTTTAGAAGGTGCACACCATTGATGATGAGTAGCACAAACCCATGGTTTTTTAAAACGTGTGCACACTTTGAAATAAAAAACAGAGGGATGCTGAATAAATATTCAGACTACAAAACTAGTTAGTTGAGTCAGGCAAACATATATTTTAGAAATTCAACGCCGGGTCAAACTGCCCATTTTTGGTAACTTTTAGAAATTGCAGCACCAACTTTGTTCATGGTGTAACTTTTAAATTTTGAAACTTTTAAGAAATTCAGTTTTTAGAAGTTAAACCTTTTCAAATATATAAAATTTCAGAAATTAAGGGAACGTTAAACTTTTGAAATTCAAACTTTAAAAATTCATACTTAATAAAATGTTAAAGATCTGGCGGTGCTACCCAAATTTGTGGGGAGTGCTACACAGAGACTTAAATGAATAGCCATCACAGGATTTCGCTCCACCCATGGTTGGAACTAGTAATTCGTTGGGTCTACAGCAATTTTAATTTTCTTAAATGACGAAACCTTTTTGTGTACTAGTTCATTTAAAGTTGTCCAACTCTTATAAGACCATCTTTCGAAAAAAACAGAAATAAAAATTATGAAAAACACATGGTCAGATTTTGAGTCTCTAGCTTGTTTCCATTCTTCTAGTTGAACATAACTATTTCCTTTACTATTTCCAACATTCTAGTACCGATAATGTATTTACTTATTTTTGGAGCTGGACCAACTATGTATT
>NC_041383.1:734612316-734628996 GCF_002162155.2 Triticum dicoccoides | reverse complement strand
GAAATAAATTAAACATAGGTGTATAAATGTGTTCAGAAGTCAACCTTCTTTTGCGTCTGATCAAATTTATAGAAAAGAAAAGTTCAACACCTACTATACTCCAAATGTATTACCATTAGATCCACCATGAAATGTATTTTTGTATTTTATTTGTATAGATACTGATATTTGATCAAACTTTACAAATTAAAATTAATAGACAATAATTTAGACATGAAACTTTGTCTTACCCACACTGCAAAGAGGGCGTTCTGTTTCTGCTCTCGAGCTCAAATGCTCCCTCATAAGTAGTAATTTTTTTTGAAAGTTTATAAATAGTAAAATTGAAATGACTGCAGCCTCTCTAACTGTATATATATGCATGCAGGTCCTACTACAAATGCATGTTTAGCCATGACCTCGGCTGCAGGGCGAAGAAGACGGTGCAGCAGCAGGATAGTAGCAGCGGCGATCGTCCTATGTTCCAGGTCACCTACGTGCACGAGCACAAGTGCCGACAACAAACAGTGCCTCCCGGAGAAGCTACCAAGAGCGGCCACTTCGATCCTCAACCTCAACACGCCGAATTGGATGACGACACCATGGCCTCGTGCCTCGCCATGGTCATCGGAGGAGCTGCGCCTGCAGGTCCGTCGTCCTCGTCGTTGCCGTCGCCGCCACCCGTGGGAGCGAGCCCGAGTGATCTGGACGGCGGGCATACACCGAGCCCGCTGAATGCGAGCACGGGCCTGGACACGGAGATCTCGAGCGGGCCGCCATTTGCTCCCCTGAAGGCACGTGCAGCTCCATCGTCGTCGTCACCCTTGCTGCTCGTGGAAGCGATCAGCTCGAGTGATCCAGCGGTGTATGTGCCGGCCGGCGGCGGACTCTCCCCGAGCCCGGACGCTATGGCGATGGACGATATTTACTTCCCGTGCGACACGCTGTTTTCTCCCGTCGCGGCTCGGCCCATCAGTCGTTCGGACGATGCGCCCATGGCTGTTGCTAGGTTTACAGACACAACGTCAGCGTGGCCACACTACTCCTGAACACGTCGTCGGGCACCGTCACCACCACTCAAAACTCAAGTCAAAAGGCATATGTATACGCGTGTGCACACAATGTCACGGACGAACATTATGTGGTGGATTATACTGCGCACATAAGGTATTTCGTTATTTTATCACATGTGGGGATTTCAGTCTTATCAGACACCCTAATGGCAAGAGCGATTCGTTGATTAACTTCCCTGTATGATGCATCGTTGTACTGACTGCACGGTGGACCTAGAACTGAACTTGAATGAACGTGCAAATATGGAAGGAAGCACCGTGTTTGCACGCACAATCAAGTTTCGTATATATTTTACAGTTTTAGGAGCCAAGTCACCATCCATTACAAGTTTTTTAAGACAAATCCATTACAAGTTTAGGCACAGGCAATCTTATCAGCCTGCATCATAAGAGCCACCACGTGCGCTAGATTCGGCCCGCTAGGGCCTGGCTAGCTCGAAACAACCAATTTAAGAGTTCCTCCTAAGCTAGATCCAACACTGCTTTAAGTCTCATTAGCAAAAAAAAAAACGTGCATTGTAACTGAAGAGGAAATAACACACTCTTAACCCCAATAATCATGACTCAAGACTCTAATAGGTCTACATCCTTTATTTTCACATGCCATCACATTTGTGTTGCCGATGGTACTCTCCGTGCTCACACAACAAAAATGTGTTTGAATGTGGTCAGTCCTAAGGTGCCCTCTCTCTCGCGCGCGCAAGCACACTCGCTCAGAATAAGATGATAAATATGTTGTTTTTCCCGCGAGTTTTTTCAGAGGTGTGCATGCATGATTATCGATGTTTTCTTTTCTCTCAGTATGGTTTTAATGGGTGTTTATCTGCAATTTGGATCGCCGCTGGTACAAAAGAAAAATGGATCGTGCACTATATATTAAGTTTACAATAAAAAATATTTTAGAAATATTTAACAGCTAAAAATAACATCATATTTAGATTCTACACATTTTTCTAATCAAATTTCATATATATAATGTTAGAATCGGAGTTACGGTTTAAAAGATATGTATAATTTTGTTTTAGATAAACTGTGGATTGATTAACCGAAAAGTCAGGGGGGTTTCTGTTAAAACAAAAAATGATTCAGCTGACTTAAATACGGACCATGGGTTGATTAGTATAAAAGGTAGGGTTTTGTGTAAAATGCGAAAAAACATTCGTTCTCACTTAAAGATGAACTGCAGGTTAAGTAATAGAATAGGTAGGGGGTTTTCTACAAAAGGATGCGGCGGACGACCAGAAGCACTCCATACTTTATTATTAGGAAAAGATATTGTGCAGGTTCAAGAGTGCTCACAGGCAACCAAATGGGCGAAACTGCATCCCCATGGCCTAGTTGGAGAGGATGCAGACAACCAAAGACATCCAACGTCATCTCCTGTCTCTTGTGTCCTCTATCGCGTGGGATTTTGCCCGCCATGGATGGCCTTCTCAAGCTCCTCTAAGTGAACCCCAAGGAAAATAAGGGACACAGTTGCCAGATGGGGCCACAACCCTATTGCAAAAAGACAGCCACAACTGCAGCAACATGACGTGATGCAAAGACCAGCAACGGAGTGGCTGCTGCATACGAGGGTGGCCCAGCTGCAAGCCGATATGATAGTGCCGCACTACGAGGCGTGCTGCGATGGTATATGTTGGCTGCTTTGACAATGTTGGGGCGGTAGCCTGGCTGATGTGGTGATGATGCGATGGCATGCTTCGATGGATGCTGGGACAGCGTCTCGGCTGCTTCGACGATGTTGCTCCAGCGCTCATCGACGGCCATAGCGATGTTGCACTGGCATCCCAACTGCTATGGCGTGCTTTGATGGTAGCAACTATGCACATGACATGCTTTGATGGTAGCGGCGATGCCATGATGACGTGATTCGAGGGTCACGATGATGGTGTGAGGCATACTGCAACGGCGGCTCAACTGCTTTGACGATGTTGTGACGACGTGCTTTGATGGCAGCGGCGATGCTGCGACGGTAGCCTGGCTACTCCAACGATGTTGTGATGGCATACTTCAAAGGTCGCGGTGATGTTGTGAGACATGCTACGTCTATGCCAAGGACGTGACTCCGAGCACTACTAGAGTGGTTGTTTTGCACATATGCTTTGGGGAGGACGAGTGGGATGTGTTGTGGACAGGTGGAGAGGAGAACAAGTGGGTGTGATCAGACGCACCGAACGACAAGGGAGGTGGCTGATTATTTCTTCTATATATAGCCATTGGCAGCTAGCTCTGGGTAGAACAAAATTAGACAATAATGAAACTATGCCTACTAGCTAATTGTATGTGCGTTGCAACTGTGGCACACACATTCTAATGGTTTTACATCAATCATATCTAGCATATACCTATACCTGGCCAAACCTCGGGCTGGGTCGGGCTTCGGGCCGGGCCTAGCCAAGCCCGACACAAAAAACCCAGGCCTGGGCTGGCCATCGGGCCTGTGTTTCTAGGCCCGAGCCCGGCCCGAACACATAAAAGCCCGTCGGGCTCCGGGCCGGCCTGGCCCGACCTTCAAAAAAATGCAAAAACGACGGGCCCGGGCCCGGCCCGAGCCCGGCCCGGGGGCAGCGTCGGGCCGGGCTTCCCATGGCCAGGACTACATATACCTTTAGAACAACTATGTACATTAGACGGTTCGTTGATTCAGTTTACCGTTAAATAGTTTCTCCTCCCACTACTAGGGAAAACCTTATACACAGAATCTTATCAGTAGCGTGGTTTAAAAACAAATGCTACTGCTAATTAGCAGCAGCGCGTTCGAGGAAAACGCGCTGCTGCAAGAAAAATAGCAGTAGCGTGTTCCAACAAAACCGCGCTACTGCTCTAATTGCCATGACCTCGCCATCCAGCTAGTTATAGCAGTAGCGGCTTATAGCGAACCGCGCTACTACTACTGATGTTAGCAGCAGTGCACTTCTTTAAAACTCGCTACTACTAAGTTCAGCCCAATAGTTTAGTCCCACCTCGCTCCGCGAACAGGGTGTTTACCACCTTAAATATGTTACTACTCAAACTATCACTATCAGTTGGTCTTCACTGAACTCTATGTGTAGAATTTGTGGCCGCAATATGAGTCTTCTTCGGTTCCTACCGGAGAGGACTCATATTGACAATTCAGATTGTACACAAAAAGATCATTGATGGCCAATGTATTTTTGCATTTGACACACAACTTAGCAGTAGCGCTTTTATTAGCAAAGCGCTACTGCTATTCTCGTTAGCTGTAGCGCGTTTTCTTACCCGCGCTACTACTAACCCTATCTTATCCCCACGCGCGCGGCCGACCCCTCTCTCTCACTCACTCTCCCCCTCACTCTCGCCCGCGCCGATAACCGCCGTCGTCCGTCCGCCACCGAGGTACTCCCTCCTTCCGTCCCTCCTCCTCCCATCGCGCCCTCCTCCCTCCTCCTCCCACCGCGCCCTCCTCCCTCCGCCTGCGGCCGCCCCCTTGTAAGGGCATATTTATCCCCAAGATGTTTTGGTGATTGATGACAATGCTTGTGCGGACTAATCGTGTGCGTTTAGTTCTTTCAGAGATTCATCCATTGGCACGAGACGATTTCCTCCCCTCGGTGTTGTATTCAAGACGGTGTAGCTCCTTCGTTTCGTTGTTGGTGGACTAGTTTCGTAGGAGTCACCGTACTATCAAGAGGGGATCCGCTTTGGTAAGACTTGGGTGGAATCACACGTACACATCCTTATCACACCCGTCGTCTTTCCTTCCGCATCTCTGGAGCTGTCGTTTTCCCGTTGCTATGCTTTGCTCTGCCCCAGCGGTAGTACCGCGACCATAGCGGTAGTACCGCCGAAGCTCCCCAGCGGTAGTACCGCTCTCAGAGCGGTAGTACCGCTCCAAGCGGTAGTACCGCTCTCCGAACGGTAGTACCGCTTGGGATTTTCGGCCGTAGTACCGCTGTGCGTCTGGGCTACTTCCGCCTCGATTCTCGAACGAAGTTTTTTGTGTCGGGTTTTGTGGCACTAAGGGAGGTAGTAGGAGCGGTAGTACCGCCCTAAGCGGTAGTACCGCTCTTCCCTAGCGGTAGTACCGCCCTGGGGTCAGGGCCCTGGCAGCACGGCAGTACCGCTGGGTTGAGCGGTAGTACCGCCCTTCCCTAGCGGTAGTACTGCCCTTCCCTAGCGGTAGTACCGCTCTGTGCGGGGCTGGTGAGTGGGATAACGGTTGGATTGTTCCCCCACTATATAAAGGGGTCTTCTTCCCCAAATTTGACCTACCTCTTTCCCCCAAAGCTCCAATGTTGCTCCAAACTCCATTTTCGCCCGATCTCTCTCCCTAGCCAATCAAACTTGTTGATTTGCTTGGGATTGGTTGAGAAGGCCCAGATCTACACTTCCACCAAGAGAAATTTGATTCCCCCCACTTATCCCTAGCGGATCTTGTTACTCTTGGGTGTTGAGCACCCTAGACGGTTGAGGTCACCTCGAAGCCATACTCCATTGTGATGAAGCTTCGTGGTGTTGTTGGGAGCCTCCAAGTGTTGTGGAGATAGCCCCAATCTTGTTTGTAAAGGTCCGGTTGCCGCCTTCAAGGGCTCTAATAGTGGAATCACGGCATCTCGCATTATGTGAGGGCGTGAGGAGATTACGGTGGCCCTAGTGGCTTCTTGGGGAGCATTGTGCCTCCACACTGCTCTAACGGAGACGTACTTCCCCTTAAAAGGAAGGAACTTCGGTAACACATCCTCGTCTCCACCGGCTCCACTCTTGGTTATCTTGTCCCTTTACTTTTGCAAGCTTACTTAAGTTATATCCATTGCTTGCTTGTGTGCTTATTGTCTTTGCATCATATAGGTTGTCCACGTAGTTGCACATCTAGACAACCTATTTCATTGCAAGGTTTAAATTGTTAAAGAAAAGTCAAAAAATTGTTAGTTGCCTATTCACCCCCCCCCCTCTAGTCAACCATATCGATCCTTTCAATTGGTATCATAGCCTCGTCTCTTTATTAAGAACTTTGCCGTCCGAAGAGTATGGTTGACACCCACGACGGTGCGGAGGAGCACTCCGGTGTGAATCCCATCTCGTCCACGGCCGAAGGGGGAGCCTCGGTCTCTCGTGAGGAATTCAATGTGGCTTTAGACACTTTGAAAACCTCCATGACGGCCGAGGTTAAAAGCATGTTTTCTGATTTCTTAGACGGACTTAAACTATCTACCTCGCCGATGAAAGTGGGTGATCCCACTAACAAGGTGACGGATGCTACCTCCGACAAGGGGGAAGCTAACAGTGAAAAGAGTCCGTCTACTGGTGGTATAAATGGCACCGGCATCTTTGCCAATGTGGAACCCCCAGTGTATAGAGGACCGATCCCCTCTACTCATTTGAATCATGCCGGTCCTCCTCCTAAATATGTAAAAAATGAAGATTTTGACTCTTGGGTTTATCGCTTCAAGCGTCACTTAAAACATGTGAACACTAACCTTTGGAGAATTATTGAAGAAGGTTTCTATCCTCATGATCCAAGCAACTTCACCCCTCGAGAAGAAGTGGACAATCAATTCAATGAGAGTGCTCTCTTCATCATCCAAGATGCAATCCTTCCCGAAGATCTCCCTCATCTTCGACCTCATGTCATGGCTAAAGAAGCATGGAAATGTGTCGAGCGTCTCTATCGAGGAAGTGCTAGCATTCAACACTCCAACTATGAAGTGGTGCAAGATGAAGCCGATGAGTTTGCAATGAAAGAGGATGAAGAACCTCGTGAGCTCTTTCGAAGAGTGACCAAACTCGCGGTCGCACTCCGAGATCATGGGAGCAAGGACACGGATAACAACTGGATCAAGTGCAAGTTCCTCATGGCCATGATGCCCTACAACAAGGTCATGTCCTCCGTCATTCGCCAAAGACCGGACTTACACTCCATGACCTCCGGTGAAGTGTTGGATGAGTTTGTTGCAATGAGCATCTTGGACAAGACCGCCGACAATGCGGTGCTCCGTTCTCAAAGGGCAAAGAAGCCCAATCTTGCCTTGAAGGCCAAGGTTAGTGTGGAAGAAGAAGAAGAAGAGGAAGATGAGGAGAGCAACCCCGAGGACACGAAGTATGATTATCATGAGCACATGGCTCTTGCCTCAAGACAGTTTTGGAGTAAGAAGAATACAAGACCCAACTTCAACAAGAACAACTCAAGTGGCCTCAAGGGGAAGCAACGAGTTAGAACTTGTTTCAACTATGGCAATATTAGCCATTTCATTGCGGATTGTCCCTACGAGAAGCGGGAAGACAATGGTGGCAAGTTCATCCGAAAAGACAAAGCCAAGTCCTTCCCCAACAAGAACAACTTCACCAAGAAGACTCCTTCTCGCGGGTTGGTGGTTCAAGAAGAATACTGTGAGGATGACGATGATGATGAAGATGGTGAAACAATGGCCATGGCATCCGTTGCCATTGTCACAACTCCTCGGGTGTCTCTCTTCGATCCACCCAACGAGAACATCACCGCCAAGTGCCTCATGGCTAAGGCCACCAACAAGGTAACCCCTAACATCAAAACCACCATTATTCCTAACCCTCCTTCAATGGATGACTTTGATAATGGTAAGGGGTCTAATGAGGAGATCAATGAATTTGAGTCCTTCATGAGTAAGCTCAAGGGTAAATCCAAGAAGCACTTTGTTGCTCTCTTGGAACAACTTGGTGAAGCCAATGACATGATCGAGGCTCACGAAGAAACCATCTCTAAGATGGAAAGTCATAGTCGTGACTATGCCGATGAGATATCGGATCTCTCTAATGCTCTTGAGGAAGAGCGTGAGCATCGTTTGGCTCTTGAGGAGTCACACAATGATGGTCATGCTAAACTAAAGAAAGATCTTGATCATGCTCTTGTTGTGTCTCGTGTTCTAGCTTCTGAGAAGGCTAAACTTGGGGTTGATCATGTTAGACTCACGGAGGGGTTTGATGTACTTGACAAGGCCCACAAGGTCTTGAAAGGTGCTCATGCCACCCTCAAGGAGTCTCATGCTCAACTCCAAGTTAAGCTAACCAAGGAAAAGTCCACATTTCCTCACATGGTCTTAATTGATAATGCAAATGCTACTAACCCATGTTGTGAGCATGTGCATCTTTTGGAGGAGAATGCCAAGTTGAAGGAACAACTCAAGAAAGGTCTTGTGTCATGCATACAAGGCGAGAAGAACCTAAATGACCTTTTGAGCAATCAAAAGGAAGTTGTGGGCAAGGAGGGAGTTGGGTTCTCGCCCAAGTCCAAGAACAGGAAGAAGACCAAGGAGAAGAAGAGCAAGACCAATCGACCTCCTCCGCTCAAGCAAACCTTTGTGAAGGAGGGAGAAGGTGCTCCTAAGGAGAAGAAGAATAATGGGAAGAGTGGTGATGCCAAAGAGCGCAAAGCCATCTCTCCCAACAAAGCCGGCGACTTTAACCCCTCTTATGTGTTGTGCCATGCTAGTGATGGGCATGTTTATGCTAAATTTGTTGGTTCTCCTTATGAGTAGATTGAATGGTCTATTTGGGTTCCTAAGACCCTTGTTACTAACATCAAAGGACCCATTACTCAATGGGTACCTAAAACCAAGCATTGATCTCTTGTAGGTGTTTGCTTCCGGTGGGGGATCATGGTTGCTCGATAGTGGAGCAACAAATCATATGACCGGGAGCAAGGACTTGGTGGTGGACGTGCACAAGATCCCATCTATGGCCACCAATGTCGAATGGGGTGATGCCTCACATTCTAAGGTATTGGGTCTTGGCAAGGTTGTCATTTCTCATGATCTAATGATCGAGAAAGTCATGCTTGTTGAGTCCCTTGCGTTCAATTTACTTTCTGTTCGTCAACTCGCACTCATGGGCTTTGCTACCTTCTTTGATATTGATGCTGTGGCCCTCTTGTGGAGCAAGACTCTTAAAGTAGCCTTTGTTGGGCATGTCGAGAACGGTCTCTATGTGATAAACTTTTCGGAGCAACCCACTAAGACCGCGACATGCCTAATGGCTAAAGTTGATGTGGGATGGCTTTGGCATCGCCCTTTAGCCCACGTCAATATGAGATCTTTGCAAAGTCTTCTCAAGGGGGACCATGTTCATGGACTAACGAATGTTAGTTTTGCCAAAGATCGTGTTTGCAGTGCTTGTATCGAAGGAAAGCTTCATGAGACGGCTCACCCTCCCACGACTATCATCTACTCGAAGAGACCCTTGGAGCTCCTGCACATGGACCTCTTCGGGCCTCCATCCTTTGACAGTCTTGGGGGTAGAAAGTATTGCTTGGTGATTGTGGATGATTATTCAAGACACACTTGGGTATACTTCTTCAAGAGGAAGAGTGAGACTCAACAAACCGTCATTGACTTTGCAAATGAAGCTCAACGTCAACATAATGCAAAGATTCTGACAATAAGAAGTGACAACGGCACCGAGTTCAAGAACTACACCTTGGATGAGTTTCTTAGTGATGAAGGGATCAAGCATCAATATTCTGCACCATATACCCCTCAACAAAATGGTGTTGCGGAGAGGAAGAACCGAACGTTGATGGATGCGGCAAGGACCATGATGGCGGAGTTCAAGTCTCCATACAACTTTTGGGCCGAAGCCATCAACACAGCTTGTCATGCATCCAATCGGCTCTATCTCCGCAAAGGCTTGAACAAGACTCCGTATGAGATACTCACCGGGAACAAGCCCAATCTCAAGTACTTCCGGGTGTTCGGGTGTAAGTGTTTCATTCTCAAGAAAGGTGTTCGTTTGTCTAAATTCGAGGCTAGAGCTCATGAGGGCATATTTGTTGGTTATGCTACAAACTCTCATGCTTACCGTGTTCTCAACAAGTCCAAAGGACTCATTGAGGAGACGTGTAACATAGAGTTTGATGAAAATAACGGCTCCCAAGTGGAGCAAAGTGGTACTTGTGATGTAGGTGATGAAATTCCTCCCCAAGCCATAATAAGAATGGGTATTGGTCATATCCTACCCATTGAGGAACCCCTTGTGGCCGAAGGAGAAGGACAATGCTCCACCTCGGTGGATCCTTCACCTACTCAAGACCCACACGCTTCCGAAGAACAAAGTGAAGGCCCTCAACCTCGGGAACAAGACCAAGGGCAAGATCAATCACAAGATGGTGGTGAACCTCCACATGATGCCCAAGGTCAAGTTCTTCCCCTCGATCAAGTTCAAGATCATGAGCAAGCTCAAGATCAAGAACAAGCTCATGACGACGCTCAAGATGATCAAGTGAACCCTCCACCTTCGACATCCGAGGAGGAATTGGAGCGTCGTGCCGCGAAGATTGCTTCCAAACTCACCACCAAAGGTCATCTAATGGAGAATGTGGTTGGAAGCCTAAGAAAGGGGATAAGCACTCGTAGACAATTAGCAAACTATTGTGAACATCACGCGTTTGTCTCTTGTGTTGAACCCCATAAGGTCTATGAGGCGCTCGAAGACTCGGATTGGCTCAATGCCATGCATGAAGAACTCAATAACTTCGAGTACAACAAGGTGTGGAGGTTGGTGCCAAGGCCTTCCGGGAACCATAACATCATTGGAACCAAGTGGATCTTCAAGAACAAGCAAGATGCTCATGGGAACATCATTCGCAACAAGGCAAGATTGGTAGCACAAGGCTACTCCCAAGTCGAGGGTATCGACTACGGTGAAACCTTTGCTCCCGTTGCTCGCCTTGAATCCATTCGTTTGTTGATTGCTTATGCTTCCCATCACAACTTTAAGTTGCAACAAATGGATGTTAAAAGTGCTTTTCTTAATGGTCCTATTAATGAGTTGGTCTATGTCAAGCAACCCCCCGGGTTCGAGGATCCCTTCTTCCCGGATCATGTGTATCAACTCGATAAGGCGCTCTATGGCCTTAAACAAGCCCCACGTGCGTGGTATGACCACCTTACCGAGTTGTTACAAGATCGTGGATTTGAAGTGGGGCTAATCGATCCCAATCTTTTTACTAAGAAGGTCAAAGGGGAGTTGTTTGTATGCCAACTATATGTTGATGACATTATCTTCGGTTCCCCTAACAAAGCTTTCAATGAAGAATTTTCCGCTCTCATGACCTCTAAGTTCAAGATGTCTTCGATGGGAGAGTTGAAGTTCTTCCTTGGTTTTGACATCAAACAAAGAAGAGAAGGTACCTTCATCAACCAAGCCAAATACACTCAAGACATGCTCAAGAGATTCAAGTTAAGTGATGTCAAGCCGTCCTCTACTCCAATGCCCACCAAGTGCCAACTTGACATTGATCCCAATGGTAAAGCGGTGGATCAAAAGGTATATCGCTCCATGATTGGCTCCTTGCTTTACCTTTGTGCATCTAGACCTGATATCATGTTGAGTGTGGGGATGTGTGCACGGTTTCAAGCTGCACCGAAGGAAAGTCACTATGTGGCGGTCAAGCGAATCTTCCGATATTTGGCTCATACCCCAAACTTTGGCTTATGGTACCCAAGAGGGGCAAACTTCAAGCTTGAAGGATTTACGGATTCCGATTGGGCGGGAGACAAAGTGGATAGGAAGTCCACTTCCGGAGGGTGCCAGTTTCTTGGGTGCTCTTTGGTGAGTTGGTCTTCCAAAAAGCAAAGTTGTGTATCTCTCTCGTCCACCGAAGCTGAATATGTGGCGGCCGGTAGTTGTTGTGCACAACTCCTATGGATGAGGCAAACTTTAAAGGGATACGGTGTCATTTGTGACAAAGTGCCTCTTTGGTGTGACAACGAAAGTGCCATCAAGATTTCTCTCAACCCGGTGCAACACTTCAAGATGAAGCACATTGAGATTCGGTATCATTTCATCCGGGATCACATTAGGCGAGGAGATATCGAGCTCAAGTATGTCAACACTCATGATAACCTTGCAGATATTTTCACGAAGCCCTTGGATGAAGCAAGATTTCGTGAGTTAAGGCATGAGCTAAATATCATTGATTCAGGCAATGTGACTTGAACCCTTGCACACCCCACCCCACTCAACTTGGTGTCTAGCTTAGATGTAGGCATGGACATAGGGGAGTGTTGTTCTCTCAATGAACTTTCCCTCCCCCATTATGCATAAAACGGTCAACTCTTTCACATTAGCCATTTTTGATGGTACTTGTGCCTCAAAGACGAGTTTTGGTCATGGGCCCAAGGATAATTCTTCGCGGTGCCATACCAATTGACTCAAACATAGGTGGCTCCGGCCACCGCCCTCTCCTGAGAGAGGCCAGAGCTCGCTCTGTTTCGTGTGGTTGTTTGTGTTTGAGTGGTTTCTGTTTAGTTGTGTGTGTGTGTGTGTTGCCGTGTCGGTCCTCTCGTTCCTTTGGCCTTGCTTTCCGTTTTTTTGGAGCGTTAGCCGTTGGTCTAGAAGCCTTGTGGTTGCTGAAGCGGTACTACCGCTGGTGGCGAGCGGTACTACCGCTCCTAGCGGTACTACCGCCCTCCAGCGCGGTACTACCGCTCCTAACGGTACTACCGCCCTCCAGCGCGGTACTACCGCTGTGAGGCGCGGGAAGGGGGTTATATCGGGGGCAGGGGGAGTTTCTTCTCCCCCATACCCATTCGCTCGCCCCCCTCGCCCTGTTCATCTCTCTCTTCAACAACCGGCGCCGCGGGAGGGCTCCGGCGGATCTCCCTCTCCGGGGCGCTCCTCTCCATTTCCTTCGGTGGAATCGATCCCCACCTTGTCCTCTTGCCATGGATGTCGGTATTGCCCCTGTTCCCTGTTTCTTTTTGTCTAGATTTCCAATCTAGCGTTTTAGGGGCAATAGCAGTTGCATCTCTAGATTTTTGTCCAGATGTAGGCTTGAGTAGGATGGAGAGTGCTTCTAGACAGTTTGGATTAGTGTTTGGTTGGAGTATTTTTGAATTTGGTAGGACGGTAGTACCGGATCTCACCACGGCAGTAGGAAACTGTTGTTTCCCCGCCTCGAGCGGTACTACCGCTCTCCTAGAGAGGTACTACCGGTCGGAGCGGTACTACCGCTCTCACCAGAGCGGTACTACCGCTTGAAGCGGTTCTACCGCTCAGGGGTCACGGTACTACCGCCCTTCTACCAGTTTCCATCATACTCCTACCTCTCAGTGATCCTCTTTGTTCGTGTTTGTGGCTTACGCTCGTTCTTTCTGGTTGTTTGCGTGTTTGTGTGTGTGGTTCCAGGTGATGAGGTTCCTGAGCATCAGGCTCGTCGTGTCAACCCTGGTCGTGCCTCATCCAAGCGCTACCGCACCACTGAGCCCACTGAGCCTGCCGGAGGATCTTCTAGTGCTCCACCTCCTCCCCAACTGCAGAAGAAGCCTGGAGTCAAGCCAAAGTCTGGCAAAACCGTGCCAGAAATGCTGCCCAAGGAGTTCTGGGCAAGACGCTGCCGCAACCCGTATGAGATCGACCAAGATCCCACTTTGGTCAACCGTCCGTTCTGGAACAGGTTCCAGTTTGCCATCTACTTTGATGTTCTCAAAGCCAAGAAGAATCTCTATGTCAACGTGCACTCCATCGACACCGAGCATATGGAGAACGATCCTGACTACTTTGGTGAAGCTCTTCAGATGTGCACTCAACTGAACATTCTCGGGATCATGCAATTCAACAAGGACTATGATGCTGATATTGTGGCCCAATTCTATGCCACGGTTCATCTTGGGACTGATGAGGATAGGACACTGACTTGGATGACAAATGGCAAGTTGCTTTCAGTCAAGTGGAAAGCTTTCATGCAGTTGATTGGGGTGGAAGATCTAGGTCTTGAGTCTCCTGTCGGCTTTTGCCCCCACCGTCGCGCCAATGCCACTCACAAGCAAGCTCTGTGGCCCTACTGCACTCTGAGGATCAACCCTGAGACGAAGAAGGAAACCTATGAGCTGCCTGCCTATCTGGATATTCTTCACCGTATCTTCAGAGAGACTCTTTTCCCTCGCATCGGGAATCTGGACCAGGTTCACTCTTATCTCGTGGACATGCTTCTCTTCTGTCAGCGGGAGAAGGGGCAGAGCACCGGAGAGTCCTTGGATATCTCTCATGTTATGTGGTCTGAGCTGGTTTCTACTATCTCCGAGCGTAAGTGCCCGATTTATGGTCCGTTCATTATGCTGCTCATTGAGAAGGCCTGGGATCGTGTCTATCCCAAGGTGGTGCTGAAGATTGGAGAGTTGGTTTCTCACGATGTCAAGCGTCTGAGGAAGAAGGATAACTGGGGCACTAGGCCCCTAGGACTGGAGTTCCTTCATCTGTTGCTGCCATGGACACTGAGGAGGAGATTGGGGCTGAGGCTGAGGATGAAGATGATGACTACGTGCCTTCTGAGGCAGAGCCCTCTTGGGCCAAGAAGCTCAAGATCAAGGTGAAGAAGCTGTTGTGCATGGAGTCTCACGGTCAGTACATGACTCATGTGGCTGAGAAGAAGGCCCGAGGTCGCCACAAGGAGCTCATGCGTCAGATGGGTGCTATTGTGATTAGTGGTTCTGAGGATCAGCTTACCGAGGAGGAGGAGTGGATTCAGCAGCACTGCCCTTGGACTGATTCTGATGTTGAGCACTTCCCGGCTGACGATGGTAGCGCAGATGATCCCTCTGAGATCTGATGGGTGTCCCTCGTTTGCCTTCACCTGGAGCTGTAGCAGCACTCCCTCTCCTTTTTGGTGTCTCGATGCCAAAGGGGGAGAGAGTTTAGGGATTTGTGTCTTGTGCCTTGCGTATTCCGTCTTCTGTGTTTGTGCTTTCGCTTGTTGCTTTATTTGGTTTGTGTCAGTGAGACCTAAGTTCTGGTTCTGTTAGTGAGACCTAAGCTCGAGTCATATGGTGTGAGACATATGCTACCTTACCTTACCAGTATCTTATCTATGTCTATCTAGCTTATGAGTTGCATGCTTATCCTGTTATCTATATGTTGCTCTCATATATCTTGCTTAGGTAGTTGGTCTCTAAAATATAGGGGGAGCATTGATCCTGGCATCTATGTCGTGCAGTCCAAAGCACTTATCGTAGCACACATCCAGGGGGAGCCCTTCTACATTTTAGGACGGTTGTGTTTTTGCGCTTATCTTATATCTATCATATTGTGCAAATCATGTATTGTCATCAATCCACCAAAAAGGGGGAGATTGTAAGGGCATATTTATCCCCAAGATGTTTTGGTGATTGATGACAATGCTTGTGCGGACTAATCGTGTGCATTTAGTTCTTTCAGAGATTCATCCATTGGCACGAGACGATTTCCTCCCCTCGGTGTTGTATTCAAGACGGTGTAGCTCCTTCGTTTCGTTGTTGGTGGACTAGTTTCGTAGGAGTCACCGTACTATCAAGAGGGGATCCGCTTTGGTAAGACTTGGGTGGAATCACACGTACACATCCTTATCACACCCGTCGTCTTTCCTTCCGCATCTCTGGAGCTGCCGTTTTCCCCTTGCTATGCTTTGCTCTGCCCCAGCGATAGTACCGCGACCACAGCGGTAGTACCGCCGAAGCTCCCCAGCGGTAGTACCGCTCTTAGAGCGGTAGTACCGCTCTCCGAACGGTCGTACCGCTTGGGATTTTCGGCCGTAGTACCGATGTGCGTCTGGGCTACTTCCGCCTCGATTCTCGAACAAAGTTTTTTGTGTCGGGTTTTGCGGCACTAAGGGAGGTAGTAGGAGCAGTAGTACCGCCCTAAGCGGTAGTACCGCTCTTCCCTAGCGGTAGTACCGCCCTGGGGTCAGGGCCCTGGCAGCACGGCAGTACCACTGGGTTGAGCGGTAGTACCGCCCGGAGCGGTAGTACCGCCCTTCCCTAGCGGTAGTACCGCTCTGTGCGGGGCTGGTGAGTGGGATAACGGTTGGATTGTTCCCCCACTATATAAAGGGGTCTTCTTCCCCAAAGTTGACCTACCTCTTTCCCCCAAAGCTCCATTGTTGCTCCAAGCTCCATTTTCGCCCGATCTCTCTCCCTAGCTAATCAAACTTGTTGATTTGCTTGGGATTGGTTGAGAAGGCCCAGATCTACACTTCCACCAAGAGAAATTTGATTCCCCCCACTTATCCCTAGCGGATCTTGTTACTCTTGGGTGTTGAGCACCCTAGACGGTTGAGGTCACCTCGAAGCCATACTCCATTGTGGTGAAGCTTCATGGTGTTGTTGGGAGCCTCCAATTGTTGTGGAGATAGCCCCAATCTTGTTTGTAAAGGTCCGGTTGCCGCCTTCAACGGCTCCAATAGTGGAATCACGGCATCTCGCATTGTGTGAGGGCATGAGGAGATTACGGTGGCCCTAGTGGCTTCTTGGGGAGCATTGTGCCTCCACACCGCTCTAACGGAGACGTACTTCCCCTTAAAAGGAAGGAACTTCGGTAACACATCCTCGTCTCCACCGGCTCCACTCTTGGTTATCTTGTCCCTTTACTTTTGCAAGCTTACTTAAGTTATATCCATTGCTTGCTTGTGTGCTTATTGTCTTTGCATCATATAGGTTGTCCGCGTAGTTGCGCATCTAGACAACCTATTTCATTGCAAGGTTTAAATTGTTAAAGAAAAGTCAAAAAAATGTTAGTTGCCTATTCACCCCCCCTCTAGTCAACCATATCGATCCTTTCACCCCTCCTCCCTCCTCCGCCGGCAGCCCTCCTCCCACCGCCCCTCCCTCCTCCTCCTCCCACCGCCCCTCCCTCCTCCTCCTCCCACCGCCCCTCCCTCCTC
>NC_041383.1:734500903-734611800 GCF_002162155.2 Triticum dicoccoides | reverse complement strand
TCCGGTCGGCCCCTCCCCGTCCTCATCCGGCTGCCCCCTCCCCCTCCTCTCTCCGCCTCCCTCCCTTGTCTCTGTTCTTGCAAATCGTACTTTTTTAGCAAGTGTAGGTGTTTTGAATAAAATAGAAGTAAGAAAATTTAACAAATGTTTAATAGAAATAGTTTATTTAGTAAGTGATTAATATAACTAGTTTATTTATATTATGTACTTAATAGGACTAGTTTATTTGGTAAGTGCTTAATAGAACTAGTTTATTTATAGTAAGTGCTTAATAGAACTAGTTTATTTAGTAAGTAGTTAATAAAACTAGTTTATTTAGTAAGTACTTAATAAAAATAGTTTATTTAGTGTTAGGATTATATATAAGATATTTTCAAAAAAAATCATATTTTGAACCATTGAAAGGCAATGACCATCGATAAGTGGCCTATGTTTTGCCGGAGTGTTGATTAATTTCTGTTCCGGCAAATTGTAGGCGCTCGATATGTCCTTTTTTAGCAAAGGTCATGCCGGATTTTTTGGGTTTTGCCGTCGAGTTATAATCTTTGAATTTTGAACACAGGAGATGTCTGATGACGATGAGATCCCGGAGTGCGGGTACTGCTACGATGACCGTGGTGTGTGCGACAAGTTTCCTCACCTGCAAAATGATAGGTTTTTTCACCGTGAAGCTGGAAGAGACCTTCGATGTTTGTACGGTACGCAACGACAAACATTTCATCGTAATAAATATCTCACTTGTGCTTCTTTTATTCAACGTGTAATTTATGGATTTTTTTTCAATTCGACTAGTACATCCCGTGCCATGCTAGACCATATGTATTGGAGAAGCTTGGTTTTGATTTAGATGACTTTGAGAATGTGACCATATGTATTGGAGAAGCTTGGTTTTGGTTTAGATGACTTTGAGAATGTGGAGACGAGGAGGGCTCACTTAAGAACTAAACATGGTTATGAGTTTCTGGTTAAGTTCTACAATGCGGTCGATCGCTCCCATTTCGGTTGCTCTAATTGGGAAGCTCTCTGTAAGGCATATGGATTTGAGGAGGGAATGCGAATAAGATTTGATATTCATCCCGAAGATTATGATGATGATGATGATAATATCGACATCTCGGTGAATGTGGATATGCCTCCAGTTTTACCTAGATGTGAGTTTGTCAAACTAATTTGTTAAGTTTAGTAATTTATGTTGTTAATTTAAAAATATTTGGTGTTCGGCTATACTAAACTTATTTATTTATAATTGTCAGCTTATTTCTTATCTTCAAGAAATACTCGGAAGGTAGTAGATAACACATACTACAGTTATGACTCCAAGCTTAATTGTGAGGAGAAAGGTTATCTTGTCTCATTCATAGAAGATGTTGAGGCCTTCAAAACCAGTCACTCTATCAACCCAAATTATACTAGATACGTGCCACTAGTCCATAAATTGCTTCATGGTAACTTCATTGCCAAAAACTTGGTAAGATTTTGTTAATGATGGTAACTTCATTGCCAAAAACTTGGTAAGATTTTGTTAATGATGTAACTTCATTGCATACATTATTCTTAAGTAAACTACATTGCTAACTATATATGTTACTATTTTGTTTTTGAATAGAGGCTCCCGAAGCAGGTTGTGCCTGACATGCTATGTACCGAAGGTGATATGCATATGGTTAGCTTACGACCAACTCCTTCAGAGGCTTACCATACTGCATACTCGATTTCTTGAAATGATGAAAGGCTCAAAATCAAAGAATGGAGCAAAGTGATGAATGCGCACATGCAAATAATTGGAGACAAAATGAATGTGCGCAAGCCACAAGTTGGAGATAGGTTTATGTCCATTCTCCATTATGGTGAAGGACCGGTTTATCTGTTTTATGGTATTTTAGCTAGGAGAGAGGAGTAGGTCCTAAGTATTAAGAACAATTAGTTAGTGTTGATTATATACGACTACAATGTCTTAGACTTGATGGTGATGCTGAGTAGGAGTAGTGATTATGGGTACTATGATGAGGAGGAGGAGGAGTTGTTATTATAAGTAGTGACGAAGTTGTTATATGATGTATGACAATGATATATTATGATAATAAGTTGTTAATGATATTATGATGATGATGATAAGTTATTATGACATTGGGTGAAAGAATCATGGATTAGTTTTAAATGGATGGATCCAAAGTGAACATTGGTTACTTTGGATCCATGCACTTGAAACTAATCCAAAATTCTTTCACCTAGTGATTTAATAACTCATTATGATGTTAAAACAATCTCTAAATTGCTACTGTATGAAAATTTGTTTACATGTGTATGAATACGACCTAAAATAAAAAAAGGAACTAGAAATAATAGTAGTAGCGATTGTTCATGAAAGCGCTACTAGTAATTAGCAGTAGCGATTGTTTGGGTAAGTGCTACTACTAAGTAGATATAGCAGTAGCGCGTGCCAGCAGGCGCTACTGCTAAGCTTTAGCTGTAGCGCCTTATCAGTAGCGAGCTTGCCCGTGCTACTGATAGGCCAAAAACCAGCGCTACTGCTAGGCTTTTCCCTAGTAGTGTCCTCCACCAACCCCTCTTTCTTTCTATAAAAAACAAAGAATTGATTGACCTTGAAGAAATAAACTAGTGTGTAGTGGGAATAGAGGGGATAACAAACATGCGTGCGTGGGTTGTAGTTGGTCGGGCTTTCCCTCGTTTTCTTAGCATGCTAAGCATGGAACAAAGGCAAGTGAAGGTTGAGCTAAATAGGAACGCGATGTCTTTTTTAGGTAGTGTACATAGATAGATTTGTCGTGTATAGCAGTGAATCGGCTGGGACTGGTAGAGCGAATTTTTTATGGATGATTTATTTGTTTGTTATGGCGGTGGATCTGTTAGGTAGACATGTGAGTGTCAACCTAACAATGGTTAACCATTACCCGCATCCCCGTGATTAATTACTTTATTAGAGGACATGGATGGGCTAGTTTTACTGCCTACTGGGAAGTTGTTTGGTCAAATACCTTAGACATCAGGTAAGACAGGGGCAAGGATGGAACAACATTACCCGTACCTGCAGTGGCAGTGGCAGGATTAGGCAATGACCCAGGCAAACCCCAGGCTGACTGCATGCTACAGTGCCAAATAGTGACATGTATGCTACATACACAAATAGATTTGAGGCCACGCACAAGGCCATGGCCCGCGGCCCGCCCTGCCTGGGGCCTGGTGCCACCACAGTGTACCCGTTATCCACCTTATCCGCGAAGGCATTATGTATGAGCCCTAAAATATTAGACCTTAGATAATTCCCCCACATACACACACAAATTTCTATCATCCCCGCTATTTGGCCCAAAGAAGCCCAAAGAAAACCCTAAACTAACCACAACACATGGCCCCAAATGGCCTTACATGTTGTTTATTGTGCTGAAATAATATTTTCCTGTTGAAATGTTGTTGAATGTTGTTGTTGATTGCGGGTATGGGTTTCCCCACAGCGATGAAAAACCAGACGGTTCCGGGGGATGGGATTTTTTTTATCCCTGTTGGCAGGGACGTGGATGGGGATAGACGTGGGGAGCCTATCATGGGGATGGGGATGGGGATGGGAGTCCAATACCCACATGGGTAATCCCCATTGTCAGCTTGACATGAGTGCATCCTCAAACTGAAGAAGATGTGATTGAATTAGCACTTATCAAACTGGGTGGGGTTGCGGTCGGTAAAAGGAAATTGAGAATGATGGAAAGATCCTACGATCGGTGGGGCTCGAGTGATGAACGCATACCCTTTTAATAGTAGAGATTATAGAGGGAATAGAGGGGAGAATAAGTGTGTGTCAGTTTTCACCTAGTTTTCTTGGCGTGCTAAGCATGGAACGGGGGTGGGTGAAAGTTTAGCAAAATATGAACAGATTTGTCGTGTATGATAGTGAATCAGTTGGGAACTGATGGAGATTTTTTTTTACTGATGATTGATTTATTACTTATGGTCGTGGGTATGTTTGGCACACACGTGAGTGCATCCTAGAAAAGGAAGGAAATGTGATTGAATCAGAAATTGCCCAACTAAGTGAGGGTTGTAGTCAGTAAAAGAAAATGGAGAATCGTGGAAAGATCCTACAATCGGTGGGGCCCAGGGGATTTAACGACGTATAGACTCCCTTTAATAGTAGAGATTATAGAGGGAATAGAGGGAAGAAGACGTGCATGCCGGTTTTTCTCTGGTTTTCTTGTGTGCTAAGCATGGAACGGAGAAGGATGAAGTTTGAGCAAAATAGGAACTTTATGTTTTATTTAGGTAGTGTAGATGGATTGATTTGTCGTGCATAGTAGTGAATCGTTTGGGGCTTCTGGAAACATTTTTTGATTGGTGGTTGATTTACTTTTCAAGGAGATGTGATTGAATCAGCACTTGCCAAACTGTGTGGGGTTGCGGTCGGTAAAAAAATAGAGGTCAGTAAAAGGAAATGAAGAATCATGGAAAGATCCTTCGATTGGTGGGGCTCGGCGGATGAACGATGTACAAACTCACTTTAATAGTAGAGATTATAGAGGGAATAGAGGGGAGAAGACGTGTGTGCCGGTTTTCCCATGGTTTTCTTGGCGTGCTAAGCATGGAACAGAGGCGGATGAAGGTTGAGTGAAATGAGAATGATATGTCTTTTTTAGGTGGTGAGATTGATTGATTTACCGTTTATGGCAGTGAATCGGTTGAGGCGGCTGGAGACAATTTTTTGATTGATGAGTGAATTGTTTTTCATGGAAGTTTATCGGTTAGGGAGACATGTGAGTGCATCATAAAAAGGGAAGGAGATGTGATTGAATTAACACTTACCATATTGGGTGGGGTTGCGGTCAGTAAAAGGAAATAAAGCATCATGGGAAGATCCTTCGATCGATGGGCTCGGGGGATGAACGACGTACAAACATCCCTTTAATAATAGAGAGTATACAGAAAATAGAGGAGAGAAGACGTGCGTGCCGGTTTTCCTGTGGTTTTCTTGGCGCACTAAGCGTGGAACGAAGACGGATGAAGGTTGAGCGAAATGAGAACGTTTTGTCTTTTTTGGTAGTGTAGATAGTTTGATTTGTCGTGTATGATAGTGAATCGATTGGGGCTGTTGGAGACAATTTTTTTGGTGATTGATTTGTTTTTTATGGCAGTGTCACATGTCCCCCCAGCAGATCCAGCATCCTAAGAAAGGAAGGAGATGTGATTGAATCGGCATATACCAAATTGTCCCCTTAATAGCAGAGATGTTGTACAGTAGGGAAACAAAAGTCTACAGTGGGCATCCCCAGTTTGCCTACTATTGAATGACTTGCATTACGTGAGTTTTCGTGGCGTGACTTTCACTAGTAGGTTCTCTTGTCCATACGCCACCTACCATGCCAGATCAAGCCCCACCGATCAGCCTATCTCAAGGAGAATGAAAAGAAAATCTATCTATCAATGCATCCGTTTGTCTGACCGATGAAATGCCCGCCACCGTCAGACACAGATGACTGGCAATCACAGAGGTTTACACGGAGGTGATCATACCCTCAGTGACTCATCGGTGTAGCGTACGTACGTGTCCGTCTCCCCTATATAAGTACCTTCGGGATTCGGCTAGACCAATATCAACCTCACAAGCTGATCACCTCCTACAATACCACAGTTTGAAGAGATGACGTCTGGGCAAGAGGCCATAGAAAAACTATCGCAGGAGCTCGTCGGCGGGCACGATCTCAACGCGAGGCTCCTGGCATTGCTGCGCCGCGGCCCCCTCGACGGACGTGGGCAGGAGGCGGCCGTGGCGATGAGCCAGGAGCTCTCCCGGGTGTTCATGGTGTCTCTGTTCATGCTCAGGTCCGGAGACAGTAGCAGAATGGCGGTGCCGGGGGCGATCATCACTGAGGGTGGCATCGATCAGCGGACTCCGACGAATGATATTCCTATCTGGTACACTGCTGGCCTATCCGCCTTGTCACCTTTCCTGGCTACAGTCTTTGGTGTTTCCACATGTACGTGATTTGTCACCCTGCTGCTGTTTTCATGCATGGAACAATACAGTGGAGGAGAAGAGGTTACTCCTGCAACGAAGGGTAGAGGAAGGGTCACCAGCAAGGAGATTACAGCCTCGCCTCATAGTGATGGTTACCAGTGGAGAAAATACGGGCAAAAGAACATTCAGAACAGAAAATTTGCGAGGTGAAGTGCTATTTTTTTTGTTTTTTTGAGAATCAAGTGCTAATTAATCGAGACCTCAAATGATCTTACGTGGTGCCATCTCTTAATCATCGCGGGTACAATCCATATGGATGATGATGAGTGGACCCAGGAATTCTTCACGGGATGTGCACACATCAATTTTTTAAAAAACTTTTAAAAACATCCGAAATTTTAACTTTTAAACTTTCAGAAACTGCAAGCTATCAAAATTTTGAACTTTCAACAATTTAATATGGGGTTTTCAAACTTTGAAATTATGCAACTTTGAGTAATTTGGGACTGTAGGGGGAAATCCCGAAAAGGAAAAGGCAACCACAACGTGGGCCTCACCCCTTGTTTTTCACCCACTAGTCTCCACCAAATAGTCACCAACATACTCCCCCGTTCCACAGTATAGTGTATCTTAGGTTTTTCGAATGTAGACATGTTTGCCCATGTTTACAGAAAAGCTATTGACATCTAAAATAATAAATAGATAAAATATAAAAATACACTTCATGATGAATCTAATGATACTGATTTTGCATTGTGGAAGTTGGTATCTATAACTATGGTCAAATATAGACATTTCTTACTTTTAAAACTCATGTATATTTCATAAATTCAATGTCGACACAACTAAACTCTTACCAAACTTGAGCAGCAGGCATCAATAACAAGAAAGAACTTGACTAACAACAAATATGACAGGAGGACACCAAAATAAGGAGACACAAAAGATTTACATGGAAACCCCTTGTATGAAAAAAAAACAAGGGCGAGAACGAGCAAGATTCTAGAACTAGCATATTTCTACTGTAAAAATAAATCAGGTATGAGGTGAAAGCCAACAAGTAAGGGAGGCTTCGGATCTCCAGTTTTCATACTTCGATTTTGAAGATTTATAGATTAAATTGCCTCGCTCTCTGGCACTCTAAACTCTCTCGAGAACATAAAAGCTCAAGCCCACATATCGACAACTTCGCACAAAGCTCTATCCGCCAACTTCATAATTATCTCAGGGGTAATGCTACATCTACAAAAGGTTCCTTAAATTTTTTACAAGCAAGCTGATGTGGAGGATTTTGATTGGTAGGACCAGCATCATTGTTATCCCAGATATAGTACTAGTTCACCGTACACATGCCGAGCAATCTGACTTTTCAAATGATGAAATAAGAGCTGTATTTTATCACAAGTGTCTTTTTTGTTTGCGGGATTTATCACAAGTTTCAGCATGCCCTTTGTCTTCGGTTACTCACACACTAATTATGAGAGGACGTCTTCGTGCCCGTTCTTAACTGAGCCATGAGGTCCATGCATGTATACGCGTGCAGGTGCTACTACAAATGCATGTTTTGCCATGACCGCGGCTGCAGGGCGAAGAAGACGGTGCAGCAGCAGGATAGCAGCAGCGGCCGGCGTCCCATGTTTCAGGTCACCTACGTGAACGAGCACAAGTGCCAACAACAAGTTATTCTTCCCACAGAAACTACCGGTGGGAACAAGCACACGACAAGGAGCGGTCATTTCGATCCTCAACGCGCCAAACTGGACGACGACGTCATGGCCTCGTGCCTCGCCATGGTCATCGGCGGAGCTGCGCCTGCAGGTCTGTCGTCCTCGTCCTCGCCGCCGCCGGTCGTAGGAGCGAGCCCGAGTGGTCCGGTCGGCGGGCATACGCCGAGCCTGCTGGGCGTGGGCATGGGCCTGGGTGAGACGACGGTGGCGGAGATCTCGTGCCGCTCTCCGTTTGCTCCCGTGAAGGCACCTGCAGCTCCGTCATCGTCGTCGTCGACGTCGCTGCCCGTGGAAGCGATCAACTCGAGTGATCCGACGCCGACCGGCGGCGGACTCCGCCGGAGCACGGACGCTATGGCGATGGACGAAATTTACTTCCCGTGCGGCCCGCTGTTTTCTCCCTTCGCCGTTCAGTCGAGCATCCATTCGGTCGATGTGCCCGTGGCTGTTGCCCGGTTCACGGACACCGACTCAGCGTGGGCGTGCCCATACTACTCGTGAATATACGTCGCCGGGCAGCGTCACCGACATTACAAATCATATGGATATGTGTGCACAGAATGGCTAATTTTTTTAAATAATACATTTTTTTATTAATTTTCATAAATATTATGCCAGATAAAAAAATTCAAAAATAATACACCGTCGGCCTGCTGCAGGCCGACTAGGCCTAGTCGGCCCACAACAGGCCGATTGGATTTCAGTCGGCCTACAACTGGCCGACTGGCCCCTGTCGGCCCACTGTGGGCTGATTGCGTCCTGTCAGCCCACTGTGGGCCTACTGGAGCTAATTGGCATAAAAAATATATGTTTAAAAAACTGTTAATCATGAAATTAAAAAATGTTAAATGTGTATAAAAAAATGTTCCTGATGTATACAAAAATTGTACAATATATATGCAAAAATGTTGACATAAAAAATATGTTTTGAAAAGTGTTAAGCATGTATTTAAAAATTGTTAAATGTGTGTATAAAAATGTTCCTTATTTATACAAAAAATATAGAATGTGTATGAAAAAAAGTTGATACCAAAAAATTATGTTTGAAAAGTTGACATTTTTTCAAATACATGATTAAAAATTGTTAAATGTGTGTATAAAAAATGTTCCTTATCTATAAAAAAAATATAGAATGTGTATGAAAAAAAGTTGACACCAAAAAAATATGTTTGAAAAAAATGTTCCAGCTCCATACAAAAAGAGCAACCAATCATATTTTTTTCACAACCTTGATTTATTTTTTGTCACCAACTCACCAACATAATGTTTTGGTGTCAACTTTTTTTCATACACATTCTATATTTTTTGTATAAACAGGAACATTTTTTATACACATATTTAACAATTTTTAAATACATGATTAACACTTTTTAAAACATACTTTTTATGTCAACATTTTTGCATATATATTGTACATTTTTTTATACATCAGGAACATTTTTTTATACACGTTTAACATTTTTTAATTACATGATTAACATTTTTTTAAACATATATTTTTTATGCCTATTTTTTTGCAAAAACAATTAGCCCACAGGGCCAATTAGCTCCAGTCAGCCCACAGTGGGCCGACAGGACCCAATCAGCCCACAGTGGGCCGACAGGGGCCAGTCGGCCAGCTGTAGGCCGACTGGAATCCAATCAGCCTGCTGTGGGCCGACTAGGCCCAGTCGGCCTGCAGCGGGCCGATGGTGTATTATTTTTGAAAAAAATTTACCCAGCGTAATATTTATGAAAAATAATAAAAATATATATTATTTAAAAAAAATAGCCATCAACATGTGGTGGATTATACTACTATATGTACTACATATTTTGCACACATGGTATTTCAGTTATTTTATCTGTTCACTGCAACGCTCGTATGCTAACTTGTATTTTTTTTTCTTGAGGGGCTTGTATGTATATGTCAATGTTTATTTACCTAAAACTTTGTTATTTATATAAAACATAATGTCAATCTGATTCTAGGAGCATGAATTATGTTTATATTTACCTAAACCTTTGTTATTTATAAATTGGGCTCCGTATCCCTCAAAATTGTTGATTTGAAATTTGAAACTTTGTCTACCAGATTTATGGTTGGCAATGGGGAAAAACCGTACACCGCGTTCTAACTTGGGAGTCCAAAACAGACATGGAGTATCTGCTCAAATGCTCACTGATGAACAGTAAAATAAAAAAATAGCATAGTTTTTTTAAAAATCAATTTTTTTGGTAAACCTTGTTAATGTTTTTTGTATTTCCAAAGTGTATCATGAAAGGACATTCATGGAAGTCGTGGCAAAAAGAACAAAATCAATGCTCTAAAAATAAGTTTGTCAAAGTTTGAGCGGAAGAGGACTTTCGGTCCAAAACTAGCATTAGAATGAAATTAAGCCCATGCAATCAAGAGAAGGTGACTATGATTAATTCTAACAAGAGTGCTATGTTCAATCAAACCAACGTAAAGTTTTTTTCTCCTACCGGACACATAAAATTAATCATTGACTTTGTCACAAAAGTTAAAATACAAAAAAGAGGGGATCTTATTAAGTTCACAAGTTTCTATGTCAGTGGGTCTGCAGCAGTGTGCTCCTCCATCTACCATCAATTATTCCCATATACGGAATGCATACTTCTATCAATCCAATGCTGCGAGACTCGCCGGTTCCCTTGTTGGTCCTGAAGCTGGACTTTGCCAAAGCCTTCGACTCCATCGACTGGCGAAGCCTTCACCGGATTATGGAGGTGCGTGGCTTCCCGCCTCTCTGGTGTGACTGGATGGACTCGATCTTCCAGTCGTCCATATCTGGCGATGGATCGAATGCAAGAAGGGATTGCGGCAGGGGGACCCCCTCTCCCCCTACCTGTTCCTGCTCATCGCGGATGTGCTCCAACAGATGGTCAAGAGAGATGGTGGGATGCGTCACCCTCTGTTTGATGATGCGCCCCCGCTTGTCCTTTAGTACACTGATGACACCATCATCATCATGCGTGCGGAGCTGGACGCGGTTCGGCACCTCAAGGGCATCTTAGACGACTTCGCGGCGGCGACGGGGCTTGTCATCAACTTCCACAAAAGCACCGTCGCGCTCGTTCATGACCCCGAGGATGATCTTCGCGAGATGGTCCATGTGTTGGGCTACTGCGTTGGGAGCTTCCCTCAAATCTACCTCGGCCTGCCGCTCTCCAACCGCAAGCTCTCCATGGACGACTTCCCCCCCGCTCATTTCCAAAGCTGAGCACTACCTCTCCGGCTGGCGCGCTCAGCTTCTGTCCTTCGAGGGGCGCCTGGTGCTGCTCAACGCCGTGCTGGACGCTCTCCCCACGTATGCCATGTCTTGGATGGAGGTCCCGCCCTCTGTCCTTCGGGCGATCGACGCCCTGTGCCGCTCCTTCCTTTGGACCGCGACGCACAAAGCCTCGGGGGCCCAGTGTCTCGTGGCCTGGGATCGCGTCGTCCGTCCCAAGGGAGAGGGGGGGGGGTTGGGGGTACGCGCCCTCCTGGTCCAGAACCGGTGCCTCCTGCTGAAGCTCCTTCACCATCTACACTCACGCCATGATGCGCCGTGAGCTCGCTGGGTTTGGGGTGAGCTGGGACGCTCACTGCTGACCTCGGCAGCGGCGGTGTCGCTCTCCGGACCGCACTGGGCTTCCCTGGCCAAGCTTATGCCTCTGTACAGGGCGGTCGCCAGTGTCTCCGTCGGTGACGGGCGCACTACGGCGTTCTGGCTGGATTCTTGGTTGCCAGGCGGTGCTCTCTCCGTCCAGATGAGCTCCCTCTTCTCCCACACCACCATGCATGCGGTCTCAGTTGCTCACGTCATTCAGCACGGGCTAGTTGGTGTTGGGGAACATTGCATAAAATAAAAAATTTCCTACGTTCACCAAGATCATTCTATGACTTCATATAGCAACGAGAGAGGGGAGTGCATCTACATACCCTTGTAGATCGCGAGCGGAAGCGTTCAAGAGAACGAGGTTGAGGGAGTCGTACTCGTCGTGATCGAATCACCGAAGATCCTAGCGCCGAACGGACGGCACCTCCGCGTTCAACACACGTACGGTCAGTGTGACGTCTCCTCCTTCTTGATCCAGCAAGGGGGAAGGAGAGGTTTATGAAGATCCAGCAGCACGATGGCGTGGTGGTGGATGCAGCAGGGATCCCGGCAGGGCTTCGCCAAGCGTCTGCGGGAGAGAGAGGTGTAGCAAGGGGGAAGGGAGGCGCCAAGTGCAAGGGTGCGGCTGCCCTCCCTCCCCCCTCTATATATAGGGTCCCCAGGGGGGGCGTCCCTAGGAGATCCCATCTCCAAGGGGGGGCGGCGGCCAAGGGGGTGGCTTGCCCCCTAAGGCAAGTGGAGGTGCCCCCCCACCCTAGGGTTTCCAACCCTAGGCGCAGGGGGGGCCGAGGGGGCGCACTAGCCCACCAGGGGCTGGTTCCCCTTCCCACTTCAGCCCACGGGGCCCTCCGGGATAGGTTGCCCCACCCGATGGACCCACGGGACCCTTCCGGTGGTCCCGGTACAATACCGGTGACCCCCGAAACTTTCCCGATGCCGAAACAGCACTTCCTATATATAATTCTTTACCTCCGGACCATTCCGGAACTCCTCGTGACGTCCGGGATCTCATCCAGGACTCCGAACAACTTTCAGTTTGCTGCATACTAATATCTCTACAACCCTAGCGTCACCGAACCTTAAGTGTGTAGACCCTACGGGTTCGGGAGACACGTAGACATGACCGAGACGGCTCTCCGGCCAATAACCAACAGCGGGATCTGGATACCCATGTTGGCTCCCACATGCTCCTTGATGATCTCATCGAATGAACCACGATGTCGAGGATTCAAGCAACCCCGTATACAATTCCCTTTGTCAATCGGTATGTTACTTGCCCGAGATTCGATCATCGGTATCCTAATACCTCGTTCAATCTCGTTACCGGCAAGTCACTTTACTCGTACCGTAATGCATGATCCCGTGACCACACACTTGGTCACTTTGAGCTCATTATGATGATGCATTACCGAGTGGGCCTAGAGATACCTCTCCGTCTTACGAAGTGACAAATGCCAGTCTTGATCCGTGTCAACCCAACAGACACTTTTGGAGATACCCGCAGTATACCTTTATAGTCACCCAGTTACGTTGTGATGTTTGGTACACCCAAAGCACTCCTACGGTATCCGGGAGTTACACGATCTCATGGTCTAAGGAAAAGATACTTGACATTGGAAAGCTCTAGCAAACGAACTACACGATCTTGTGCTATGCTTAGGATTGGGTCTTGTCCATCACATCATTCTCCTAGTGATGTGATCTCGTTATCAATGACATCCAATGTCCATAGTCAGGAAACCATGACTATCTGTTGATCAACGATCTAGTCAACTAGAGGCTCACTAGGGACATGTTGTGGTCTATGTATTCACACGTGTATTACGATTTCTGGATAATACAATTATAGCATGAATAAAAGACAATTATCATGAACAAGGAAATATAATAATAATCCTTTTATTATTGCCTCTAGGGCATATTTCCAATAGTCTCCCACTTGCACTAGAGTCAATAATCTAGTCACATTGTGATGAATCGAACACCCATAGAGTTCTAGTGTTGATCATGTTTTGCTCGCGGAAGAGGTTTAGTCAACGGATCTGCGACATTCAGATCCGTATGTACTTTGCAAATATCTATGTATCCATCTTGAACATTTTCACGGATGGAGTTGAAACGACGCTTGATGTGCTTGGTCTTCTTGTGAAACCTGGGCTCCTTGGCTAGGGCAATAGCTCCAGTGTTGTCACAGAAGAGAGTGATCGGCCCCGACGCATTGGGTATGACTCCTAGGTCGGTGATGAACTCCTTCATCCATATTGCTTCATGCGCTGCGTTCGAGGCTGCCATGTACTCCGCTTCACATGTAGATCCTGCCATGATGCTCTGCTTGCAACTGCACCAGCTTACTGCTCCACGATTCAACATATACACGTATCCAGTTTGTTACTTAGAGTCATCCAGATCTGTGTCGAAGCTAGCATCGACGTAACCCTTTACGACGAGCTCTTCATCACCTCCATAAACGAGAAACATGTCCTTTGTCCTTTTCAGGTACTTTGGGATATTCTTGACCGCTGTCCAGTGTTCCTTGCCGGGATTACTTTGGTACCTTCCTACCAAACTTACGGCAAGGTTTACATCAGGTCTGGTACACAACATGGCATACATAATAGATCCTATGGCTGAGGCATAGGGAATGACACTCATCTCTTCTTTATCTTCTGCCGTGGTCGGGCATTGAGCCGAGCTCAATCTCACACCTTGCAATACAGGCAAGAACCCTTTCTTGTACTGATCCATATTGAACTTCTTCAATATCTTATCAAGGTATGTGCTTTGTGAAATACCTATGAGGCATCTTGATCTATCTTTATAGATCTTGATGCCTAATATGTAAGCAGCTTCTACAAGGTCCTTCATTGAAAAACACTTATTCAAGTAGGCCTTAATGCTGTCCAATAGTTCTATATCATTTCTTGTAAACGCAGGCTTCTCCATAAGTCTGCATAAACCCAAACGCTTTGATCATTTCATCAAAGCGAATGTTTCAACTCCGAGATGCTTGCACCAGCCCATAAATGGATCGCTGGAGCTTGCACACCTTGTTAGCATTCTTAGGATCGACAAAACCTTCCGGCTGCATCATATACAGTTCTTCCTTAAGATGTCCGTTAAGGAATGCCGTTTTGACGTCCATCTGCCATATCTCATAATCATAGTATGCGGAAATTGCTAACATGATTCGGACGGACTTTAGCTTCGCTACGGGAGAGAATGTCTCATCGTAGTCAACCCCTTGAACTTGTCGATAACCCTTAGCGACAAGTCGAGCTTTATAGATGGTAACATTACCATCCGCGTCTGTCTTCTTCTTACAGATCCATTTGTTTTCTATCGCTCGCCAATCATCGGGCAAGTCTGTCAAAGTCCATACTTCGTTTTCATACATGGATCCTATCTCGGATTGCATGGCTTCGAGCCATTTGTTGGAATCTGGGCCCGCCATCGCTTCTTCATAGTTCGAAGGTTCACCATTGTCTAACAACATGATTTCCAGGACAGGGTTGCCATACCACTCTGGTATGGAACGTGTCCTTGTGGACCTACGAAGTTCAGTAGCAACTTGATCCGAAGTACCTTGATCATCATCATTAATTTCCTCTCCAGTCGGTGTAGGCACCATAGGAACATTTTCTTGAGCTGCACTACTTTTCGGTTCAAGAGATGGTACTTCATCGAGTTCTACTTTCCTCCCACTTACTCCTTTCGAGGGAAACTCTTTTTCCAGAAAGGATCCGTTCTTGGCAACAAAGATCTTGCCTTCAGATCTAAGGTAGAAGGTATACCCAATGGTTTCCTTAGGGTATCCTATGAAGATGCATTTTTTCAACTTGGGTTCGAGCTTTTCAGGTTGAAGTTTCTTGACATAAGCATCGCATCCCCGAACTTTTAGAAATGACAGCTTAGGTTTCTTCCCAAACCATAATTCATACGGTGTCATCTCAACGGATTTAGACGAAGCCATATTTAAAGTGAATGTAGCTGTCTCTAGAGCATATCCCCAAAATGATAGCGGTAAATCGGTAAGAGACATCATAGATTTCACCATATCCAATAGAGTGCGATTACGATGTTCGGACACACCGTTACGCTGAGGTGTTCCAGGCGGCGTGAGTTGTGAAACGATTCCACATTTCCTTAAGTGCGTACCAAATTCGTGACTTAAATATTCTCCTCCACGATCTGATCGTAAGAACTTTATCTTTCGGTCACGTTGATTTTCTACCTCATTCTGAAATTCCTTGAACTTTTCAAAGGTCTCAGACTTGTGTTTCATCAAGTAGACATACCCATATCAACTCAAGTCATCAGTGAGAGTGAGAACATAACGAGATCCTCCGCAAGCCTCAACGCTCATTGGACCGCACACATCGGTATGTATGATTTCCAATAAGTTGGTTGCTCGCTCCATTGTTCCGGAGAACGGAGTCTTGGTCATTTTGCCCATAAGGCATGGTTCCCATGTGTCAAATGATTCATAATCAAGAGACTCTAAAAGTCCATCAGCATGGAGCTTCTTCATGCGCTTGACACCAATGTGACCAAGGAGGCAGTGCCACTAGTATGTGGGACTATCGTTATCAACTTTACATCTTTTGGTATTCACAGTATGAATATGTGTAACATTACGTTCGAGATTCATTAAGAATAAACCATTGACCATCGGGGAATGACCATAAAACATATCTCTCATATAAATAGAACAACCATTATTCTCGGATTTAAATGAGTAGCCATCTCGTATTAAACGAGATCCAGATACAATGTTCATGCTCAAACTTGGCACTAAATAACAATTATTAAGGTTTAAATCTAATCCCGTAGGTAAATGTAGAGGTAGCGTGCCGACGGCGATCACATCGACCTTGGAACCATTCCCGTCACGCATCGTCACCTCGTCCTTCGCCAGTCTCTGCTTATTCCGCAGCTCCTACTTTGAGTTACAAATATGAGCAACGGCACCGATATCAAATACCCAGGAGCTACTACGAGCACTGGTAAGGTACACATCAATTACATGTATATCACATATACCTTTAGTGTTGCCGACCTTCTTGTCCGCTAAGTATTTGGGGCAGTTCCGCTTCCAGTGACCCTTCCCTTCGCAATAAAATCACTCAGTTTCAGGCTTGGGTCCACTCTTTGACTTCTTCCCGGCAACTAGCTTACCGTGCGCGGCAACATCCTTGCCGTCCTTCTTGAAGTTCTTCTTACCCTTGCCTTTCTTGAACTTGGTGGTTTTATTGACCATCAACACTTGATTTTCCTTTCTGATTTCTACCTCTGCTGACTTCAGCATTGAAAATACTTCAGGAATAGTTTTCACCATCCCCTGCATATTGTAGTTCGTCACAATGCTCTTGTAGCTCGGTGGGAGCGACTGAAGGATTCTGTCAATGACTGCCTCGTCTGGGAGGTTAATGTCTAGCTAGGACAGGCGGTTGTGCAACCCAGACATTTTGAGTATGTGCTCACTGACAGAACTGTTTTCCTCCATCTTACAACTATAGAACTTGTGGGAGACTTCATATCTCTCGACCCGAGCGTGAGCTTGGAAAACCATTTTCAGCTCCTCGAACATCTCATATGCTCTGTGTTGCTCAAAACGCTTTTGGAGCCCCGGTTCTAAGCTGTAAAGCATGCCGCACTCAACGAGGGAGTGATCATCAGCACGTGTCTGCCAAACATTCAAATCGTCTTGCAGTGCTGGTAGAGCATGTGGGTCACCTAGCGGTGCTTCTAGGACATATGCTTTCTTGGCAGCTATGAGGATGATCCTCAGGTTCCGGACCCAGTCCGTATAGTTGCTGCCATCATCTTTCAGCTTGGTTTTCTCTAGGAACGCGTTGAAGTTCATGTTGACATGAGCATTGGCCATTTGATCTACAAGACACTTTTGCAAAGATTTTAGACTAAGTTCATGATAATTAAGTTCATCTAATCAAATTATTTAATGAACTCCCACTCAGATTATACATCCCTCTAGTCATCTAAGTGTTACATGATCCGAGTCGACTAGGCCGTGTCCGGTCATCACGTGAGACGGACTAGTCATCATCGGTGAACATCTCCATGTTGATCGTATCTTTCATACGACTCATGTTCGACCTTTCAGTCTCTTGTGTTCCGAGGCCATGTCTGTACATGCTAGGCTCGTCAAGTTAACCTAAGTGTTTTGCATGTGTAAATATGTCTTACACCCGTTGTATGTGAACGTTAGAATCTATCACACCTGATCATCACGTGGTGCTTCGAAACAACGAACTGTCGCAACGGCCCACAGTTAGGGGGAACACTTTGTTGAAATTATTATGAGGGATCATCTTATTTACTACCATCGTTCTAAGTAAACAAGATGCAAAAACATGATAAACATCACATGCAATCAAATAGTAGTGACATGATATGGCCAATATCATATAGCTCCTTTGATTTCCATCTTCGGGGCTCCATGATCATCTTCGTCACCGGCATGACACCATGATCTCCATCATCATGATTTCCATCATCGTGTCTCCATGAAGTTGCTCGCCAACTATTAGTTCTACTACTATAGCTAATGGTTTAGCAATAAAGTAAAGTAACTACATGGCGTTAAATCATTGACACGCAGGTCATACAATAATTAAGACAACTCCTATGGCTCCTGCCGGTTGTCATACTCATCGACATGCAAGTCGTGATTCCTATTACAAGAACATGATCTCATACATCACAATATATCATTCATCATTCATCACAACTTTTGGCCATATCACATCACAAAGCAATTGCTGCAAAAACAAGTTAGATGTCCTCTAATTGTTGTTGCAAGTTTTACGTGGCTGCAATACGGTTCTAGCAAGAATGTTTTCTTGCCTACGAAAAAGCCACAACGTGATTTGTCGGCTTCTATTTACCCTTCATAAGGACCCTTTTCATCGAATCTGCTCCAACTAAAGTGGGAGAGACAGACACCCGCTAGCCACCTTATGCAACTAGTGCATGTCAGTCGGTGGAACCTGTCTCACGTAAGCGTACGTGTAAGGTCGGTCTGGGCCGCTACATCCCACAATATTGCTGAAGCAAAATAAGACTAGTAGTGACAAGAAAGTTGACAACATCTACGCCCACAACAAATTTGTGTTCTACTCGTGCAAAGAGAACTACTCATAGACCTAGCTCATGATGCCACTGTTGGGGAACGTTGCATAAAATAAAAAATTCCTACGTTCACCAAGATCAATCTATGAGTTCATCTAGCAATGAGAGTGTCACATCCCTAGCTTCTGGTTTGCTCTGAGCTAGCTAGTCATGTGTTGCATCATGTTTAAACTTCAGTTAAACCTGAAATGGGGATGGCAGAAACCCCAGCACCACATAATGTAACTAGGATCAAAATGAAAATATTTTCAATAAACCCAAAATGTCCCTAAGAAAAGTTCATGATCTCTGGTTTAGGTGAAAACCTCTGCCAAAAATGATGAACATATTTTTAGGTCATTTCTGGATTTTTGAATTAAATCATAGAGTATTTGACTTTGGGCATTTAAATACTATAAATAATTTAAATGTTCAAATAATGTTGGAACTATTTTTGGGCCACTGAAATAATTCAGCAAGTGTCCATGAATATTTTCAGGATTTTTGGAAATGCCTTGGTATTTTTCCAAAGCTCAAAACAGAGGCAAATAATTAGAAAACAAAAACAAAATAGAAAATAGAAAGAGAGAGGAAACTACCTGGCTTACCTGTGCGACCCAGCACTACAGCTGGCCTGCCCAGGAGCTGGGCTAGCCCACAACCGCTGCCAGTCATCCCCCTCCTCTTGCCAGAAGGCAGAGGAGAAGCGAAGCACGCCCCTGCGCGAGCGCGCCACGCCGACAGCAGCCTGCCTGCCTCCCCAGCTCTCTAGTCGCGTCGCGGAGCTGCCACGAACCCCTCTGCCTCATCCCCTCTCTCCCTGGTTCCTCTCTCTCCCCCTAGTGTTCGCGCGCGCAGCCACCGAGCGCCTCACGGCGCGCCGACAAGCACCACCACGGCCACCGGCCTCCGCACGCCTCCCGACGCGCCAAGAAGCCCTGCCGTCGACCTCTACGCCATCTCCGCCAAGCCACGCGAGCGGAAGAGCCCTACAGCATCGTCCCCATCCTCATCTTCAACCTCCGGCCGCCTGCAACCTCGCCGTGGATTCGCGGGCTCCAGTGCGTCCCCGACCTCATAGACTACGACATCGAGTTCACTGTGAGCTCCTTCCCGTTTCCCCTCCTTTGCTTTGCTTGTTCCCGTGCCACAGCACCCCCGCCCGCGTGCCCGAGCACCGCCGTCCGCCATGGTCGCTCAGCTCCCTTGCCCCGAGCCCCTCCGCCCGAACCCGTGGCACCAGAGCGCTTCTGGTGGCCCGTGGGTGCCATCTAGGCCACCAGCTCCTTCCCTACCGCTCTGCAGCCCCGCGCCCGCACCTGACCGAGCTCCGGCCGCCATCGTGGTCGACGCCGCGGCCGTCTCCGGCCACCCCAGCGCCCGCCGTTGCCACTATCCGGCGCGCCTCGTCGCGCCGGTCCCGCAGAACCCACCCGAACGACCTCCCGTCGCCGGAAACGGCCGGACGAGGACCTCCGCCGCTCTGTTTGGTCGCCGGCGGCTAACCGCCGATGTGTCCGACGTGGCCGCGTGATAGTGTTAATCACGGCCAGCTAACCCCCCCAGGGCCACTGCCATGTGGGCCCAAGAGCATGTTTAGGTTAGATTAATTTTCTGTTTAGATTAGTGATAACCCTGTGGCCCACGTGTCGATGTTGACTTTGGCCTAGTCAGCGTTGACTGGACCCACATGTCTGTGGGACTAACCAGCCTGAGTCACTGATATGCGGGACCCACGCTTCAGGTTTGACCTGGACCGGTTCTGTTGACCTGCTGAGGTCAGCATGATGCAATGCTGACGCAGTAAATGATTTTCTGGATTTAAAATAAATCAGAAAATCCAGAAAATGGTGCAAACTTGTAAAATTCATAGAAATTCAACCGTAACTCCAAATGAAATAAATTATATATTAAAAATGATCGGAAAAATCCAATCTATCCATCTGTACCATTTTCATGCATGTTAGAGCAACTTATGACTACTGTTTAGGACAATTCAATTAAATGGCATTTAAATAATCACATGCGGAGTTCGAATTTGAATCTTGGATTCAAACCAACTTCATTTAATCTGGTTGCTAGTTGCATTAGCTCAAACTACAGCATATTGCCATGTCATGATCATGCATCATATTGTGCATTGCATTGATTGTGTTCTTCCTTGTTTGCCGGTGTTTGCCCCCTCTCAGTAGACGACATACCGACGATGAGTTCGATGACACCAATGAAGAACTATATTATCTTCAGAAGTGCCAGGCAAGCAAAACCCCCTTGTTCATTCCGATAAAATCCCACTCTCTCGCTCCTGCTCTCTTTTACTGCATTAGGACAACAACGACATATTTGTTACTTGCTGCGGTAGCTGAACCCCTTATCCTCTGCATGACCTGTCATTGCCACAGTAAATAGATGAAACCCACTAGCATGAGTAGGAGTTGTTGAGCCCTGATGTGCCTACTCATTCATGCTTGTTTGTCATGCCTGCTACTGCTTAGAGTTGAGTCAGGTCTGATTCATCGGGAATGAATCAGAGGTGCGTGAACATGTCCTACTGTTGAGAGCTAAGTGTGTGAACACGATTTGGTAAAGGTAGCGGTGAGAGGCCATGTAGGAGTACATGGTGGGTTGTCTCATTGCAGCCGTCCTCAGGAACTGAGTTCTGTGTTTGTGATCCATGATCAGTTACTACCACACATTGGGCTCCGGGCACTCCAAGCTCTCTCGACTTATTAATCAACTTGATCTCTGTCCAGGAGTTGCAACTAGTTTCTGGTGTTTGTAGGTAGTGTTAGTAGTCTACCAAGTGGCACTCGGTACAGGTGGGATTGGGACAGACTAGGCACAGTGGCCTGGTGTACCAAGTGGCACCCGGATGGTGGGCTTGGGAACCCTGCACACATCGTTTGGGGCCGTGAGTGACACCCCGGCCGGATCTCCTTGCGGATGGAACCCGAATAGGCGATAAACCTGGACGAGAGACTTGTGTGGTTAGTCAGGTCGTGGCCGACACCCTCGCTGGGCTTCCGCTTGAAGGTTGCCGAGTACATGGCGTGTAAACGGCGGTAAGTGGTGAGAGCGTGTGTGAAGAAGTACACCCCTACAGGGTTAACATTATCTATTCGAATAGCCATGTCCGCGGTAAAGGACTTCTGGGTTGCCTGTACAGTTCATAGATAACTTGAAGTGGATACTCTAAAATACGCAAGATAAGCGTGAGTGCTATGGATGGCGTTCTCGTAGGGAGACGGGAGCGGATCCATAGTGGTGTATTGATATGGTGAATATGTGGACTCGTGTGCGCCACCTCAAAAGAGTTACTTGCAGTCGTAGTTCAGGATAGCCACCGAGTCAAAGCTGGCTTGTTGCAGTTAAACCCCACCACCCCTTTGTTGATACTGATGCATATGTAGTTAGTTCTGATGTAAGTCTTGCTGGGTACATTTGTACTCACGTAGCTTAATTTATGTTTTTGCAGAGAGACTTCAGTCTCGCTAGTAGTACCGCATGGACTTCGACGTTTAGCTTGTTACCTCAGTTACGATCTTGTGCCCTCGACAGGATCTGGTAGATAGTCAGGCTTTTCAGCCTTTTTCATTTATAGATGTCTGTACTCAGACATGTTAAGCTTCCGCATGTGCTTTGACTTGTATGCTCTGAGTGTTGGGTCATGAGACCCATGTTTGTAATATCTCGCTCCTCGGAGCCTATTGAATAATACTTGAGTCGTAGAGTCATGTTGTGATGCCATGTTGTATTCGCACATATCGAGCATATTGTGTGTATGTTATTGAAATGCTTGGTATGTGTGGGATCTGACTATCTAGTTGTTTATCCTTAGTAGCCTCTCTTACCGGGAAATGTCTCCTAGTGTTTCCACTGAGCCATGGTAGCTTGCTACTACTCCGGAACACTTAGGCTGGCCGGCATGTGTCCTTCTTCGTTCCTGTGTCTGTCCCTTCGGGGAAATGTCACGCGATGAATACCGGAGTCCTGTTAGCCCGCTACAGCCCGGTTCACCGGAGTCCTCCTAGCCCAGTGCTACAGCCTGGATTCACTTGCTGATGACCGACACGTTCGATGCTGGGTCATGGATGCATGTCCCTGTAAGTTAGTGCCACTTGGGTTCACGACTAGCCATGTCAGCCCGGGTTCTTTGTCATATGGATGCTAGCGGCACTATCATATACGTGAGCCAAAAGGGGCAAATAGTCCCGGGCCAGGTAAGGTGGCACCCGTGGGAGTACTGTGCGTGAGGCCGCAAAGTGATATGATGTGTTACATGCTAGATCGGTGTGACTTAGGATCGGGGTCGTGACAGCTTTGGTATCAGAGCTTGACTGCCTGTAGGATTACCAAGCCAAACTGGTCGAAGTTGAGTCTAGAAATTCTTTAGTTATATAAGGGAATTGATTGTGGGATGGAACGTAAGGCTCTTTTTACTCCTTATACCTTGTGCCCTTCTGATCTGAGTCATCTTATCTTTCCTACGGGGTTAAGGAACTAGGCTTTCTTTTCTGTCTATCAGGATCACATGTTACTAATCCGTAGACTTATAGTATTGTTGGATCCAAGCCTCAGTTATGTTTCTACTATCTCCTTGTATTTATGGTTGATCTCAGAACCTTGTTGTTATGATGTTCGAGTGGCTATGCCACCATTTTTGTAGCATGTCTCCAATCTTTTGAGCGTTTACAGCCGTTATGCTGTCCGAGTCATCCCAGGTTTCTAAATAGTATGATGCATTTGCAAAATCCTTTCCCTCTGGTTTCAATGTTCTTTTAGGCCAGGTTAACCACACTAAACGGTGAGTTGAGGTACTCTATTGCCTCGACATATATGTTGGAGCTATTATTATGACCCTAGATGTCTAGAGTATCTCCTAGCAATTTAGCCATGTTATGTGCCCTAGTGTGATGATTCTGGCCTTTATTCTCGAAAGCATCCCGTGATGCCACTTAGTAGTAGGTATTCTATTCCTGGGTTCTTGACCCAAGATTCACTCTATTTACCTCGTGTTGTTAGTGTTTTCTAGTTCCTTTAGGATACTAGTAACCTTTGCGTTAGTCCTCGAGGTCTGTGGTATTTCCTTCTTCCAAATACTATGAACCATTTATGGCAGAAGTTTGTTGGATCAAAAGATCATAACAGGAGTGCTCTCGATGAGTTCTTCATTTTATATTGTGACTCTGCCAGCTCAACCTTTTGCATGGATTATCTGGAAGAAACTTGTTGAACTTGGTTCGACATACTAATCTATGCATCCACAACTCAGAAAACCGTATGTTTCTTTGAGTTGTCCCTCTTTAGTTGTATTCTGACCTTTGTCCATCAATTGTTAGTCAGGAGTGATTATGCATTCGTGTTATCAATGCCTATTACTCTTGTGGTCCGTCAAGCCATTCTATTCCAGAATGACTAGGAGAAACAAACTCCAGTACCTCATCCATATCCAGGATTCGGTCAAAGTACTTGTATTCCGCAGATCAAAATGCCAATCCAGCTATTGTTCTGTTCTACCCTGAAGTATTACCCAATTTATGTCAGGAATGTCATGAGGATTGCACCTTCTCTTATGGATTCTTGACGTAGTGATACTTCTCGCCATCATTTTTCATTCCTCGGTTTCGTGTTGTCGCAACCGGAACGCCGACAAGTGAACTATGATGTGTGAAGTCAATACTCCTAGCAACCGTGTTGCTTAGTAGTTAATGGACAACAATCTCATCCTTAGCATGTTGGTTATTGAATCATCATGCTAAGATTGATCGTGCTACCTAGTCCATTCTCCTTGTGCACTCCTCGATCAATGAGTTAGGATTATTTCAAATCTTCGCTCTATTGATCATATTGTCTTGCCCTGAAAAGCAAGATTGTTCTCGAGCTTAGTAGCATATCGGTGGTTCGTGATTTCCCGAATATCTTCTCGGAAGTATTACTAGGTTGTCCCTTGACCGCTATGTTAAGTTTGTGATCATGTTGGTTTCCTTGTAAACCACCCTTTCTCCAAGAATCCGTGTTGGATACCCCTGAGCTAGTTGGTTAAGCTAAACGACAACTTGGAGAGTTGGAAGATAAAAGCTTACCTAACTTAGTTCATTTCAAAGGGATATCTTGGTGTTGGTGTGTTAGTTGAAGAAAGATGATATCTTCATCGATTGGTCCCTGTGATCAGTTGTTGGACCTATTATCTTATAAAAACTTTGATTTGAGCATGGGCTATCGTCAAATCAAATCAGAACCAACGATGTTCATAATGTTGTCTTACTCGCGGTTATCCCTCGAGCATACACCATTACATCTTTTGGGTCTGACCAATGCTATGTCCTTGTTCACATAATTATGGAATTCCATTTATATGGTCATCCCGATGACTTGTTGTTGAGCCCATCAGCAGCATTTTATCTTCTCCATGATCATGTTGAACATCCATCTAGTGTTGGAAACTTTTGTAAACATTACCCTCGTGTTCCATTCATGAGGTATATGTTCGGATGAAAGAAGTGACTTTCTCTAATTCACGTGCACTTGGTGTAAGTTGCCGCCGTGGATCCGAGAAAGATTGTTTTTGCTTCCTTTGGAATCATCCCAAGTCAGTCATGCATGTGCGAAGTATACATTGGATTGTGAGATTAGCTACCTCCATTCTATATGTGTCCCTAGCACGCCAAGCCACTGATTGACTTGCTCAAGGACAAGAAGTTCATCGATAAGTGCACAAGGACTTCGATATCCTCTATGATGATTTCCCACCTGAACTCGGCAGTGTTTCATCATAAGACTACTATGTGGTCATGCTTGTCTGGGATAGCGTGTTCACATGTTGTAGCAGAACCAGCTCATGTTTTGGAGCTTGCTATCGTAGTTCATTCCCCGAGAATCTCGCAACGTCATCTCGTCGATTTATGTTGCAAACTTTCATTTTTCTTCCTAGACTCGATGAGTCTGGAATATCCTAACATCAACCAGATCTGAATCTCAGGCAGATATGATTGTTGGAACATTTCCCAAGAACTATAATAATGGTCTCTCTGTAACCGGTTAAGTGGATGTCGTGGCCAACACACCCAGCCGGAAGACCTATTATTGTAGTATCTTGATTGAGGAAGTTGGCCACCTCCCCATGAGGATTTCCTATGGATTTACTTCCATAGTTATTCCTTATGATTTTTGTGATCCCGAAGTCTGACCTTTACTTGATGTCCTAGATATCAACCCAGTTTAATAAATGGGTTGCGCTGGCACATCAAGGAGAACATTAGAAGCGGAGTGCTAAATGTCTCTCGGTCGATCATCCAGATTTCGTTCTCTTGGCCTCGCTAAGGGGAAGTCTGAGAAGGTGTTATCTTCCTTTGTATCCGCATCGTCCATCGCTGTTCATCATGGTAGTATGTTGTGTTGCCAGGACCCTTGACACGGATGTTGGTAAGACCTTGATGAATATGGAAATGCTCAAGTTCTGGAGAGCATGCGCGAGCAAAATCATCCCTTGAGTTGTTTTCAACAAAGTAATCCACATCATCCATTCTAATCCGGGTATGCCATTCTACTGAACCCCTCCAAATGATCGATTGTGAATTGCCTTAGGCTGGTATAAAGAGTTTCAATGATCTCTGAATCAAAGGTAATTCTTTTGCCACTTAAGGGAATATATCTACGAGTCACCATCCCTAAGATGTCTCGTTATAGTATCATGGCAACTCAACTCCTCGCTACGTTGGCAACCGTTCACCACCTTCTTAAGCGTGAAAATTGTTGTCCACCTAGTGAACCTTCATCCTCTGCTTCACCCCATTCCTTTGGATGTGTGCTTCGCGTCTCAGCTCGTGAGATGTTTCTATGTCTCATTCCGTGAGTTGATCATGAGTTGCTCGATCTTTGAGAAGATCGATCCTTCTAGAGTTTCTTTTCCCTCTCGTGGTCATGTCGGTTGGCGTTCTCGGAGCAAGACATCAAGACAATGATGGTGATCGAATCAATGTTCTTATGAAGGGCAACCTGGATCGTGAGGATTGTATAAGGTTGCGTTCCCCTTCGTCTTACCCTACACTTAAATCTCGGGTCGAGATTCTTGTTTAGTGGGGGTGAGTTGTCACATCCCTAGCTTCTGGTTTGCTCTGAGCTAGCTAGTCATGTGTTGCATCATGTTTAAACTTCAGTTAAACCTGAAATGGGGATGGCAGAAACCCCAGCACCACATAATGTAACTAGGATCAAAATGAAAATATTTTCAATAAACCCAAAATGTCCCTAAGAAAAGTTCATGATCTCTGGTTTAGGTGAAAACCTCCGCCAAAAATGATGAACATATTTTTAGGTCATTTCTGGATTTTTGAATTAAATCATATAGTATTTGATTTTGGGCATTTAAATACAATAAATAATTTAAATGTTCAAATAATGTTGGAACTATTTTTGGGCCACTGAAATAATTCAGCAAGTGTCCATGAATATTTTCAGGATTTTAGGAAATGCCTCGGTATTTTTCCTAAGCTCAAAACAGAGGCAAATAATTAGAAAACAAAAACAAAATAGAAAACAGAAAGAGAGAGGAAACTACCTGGCTTACCTGTGCGGCCCAGCACTGCAGCTGGCCGGCCCAGGAGCTGGCCTAGCCCACCACCGCTGCCAGTCATCCCCCTCCTCTTGCCAGAAGGCAGAGAAGAAGCGAAGCACGCCCCCGCGCGAGCGCGCCATGCCGACAGCAGCCTGCCTGCCTCCCCAGCTCTCTAGTCGCGTCGCGGAGCTGCCACGAACCCCTCTGCCTCATCCCCTCTCTCCCTGGTTCCTCTCTCTCCCCCTAGTGTTCGCGCGCCCAGCCACCGAGCGCCTCGCGGCGCGACGACGAGCACCACCAGGGCCACCGGCCTCCGCACGCCTCCCCGACGCGCCAAGAAGCCCCTTCGTCGACCTCTACGCCATCTCCGCCAAGCCACGCGAGCGGAAGAGCCCTGCTGCATCGTCCCCATCCTCATCTTCAACCTCCGGCCGCCGGCAACCTCGCCGTGGATTCGCGGGCTCCAGTGCGTCCCCGACCTCATAGACTACGCCATCGAGTTCACTGTGAGCTCCTTCCCGTTTCCCCTCCTTTGCTTTGCTTGTTCCCGTGCCACAGCACCCCCGCCCGCGTGCCTGAGCACCGCCGTCCGCCATGGCCGCCCAGCTCCCTTGCCCCGAGCCCCTCCGCCCGAACCCGTGGCACCAGAGCGCTTCTAGTGGCCGGTGGGTGCCATCTAGGCCACCAGCACCTTCCCTACCGCTCTGCAGCCCCGCGCCCGCACCTGACCGAGCTCCGGCCGCCGTCGTGGTCGACGCCGCGGTCGTCTCCGGCCACCCCAGCACCCGCCATTGCCACTGTCCGGCGCGCCTCGTCGCGCCAGTCCCGCAGAACCCACCCGCACGACCTCCCGTCGCCGGAAACGGCCGGACAAGGACCTCCACCGCTCTGTTTGGTCACCGGCGGCTAACCGCCGGTGTGTCCGACGTGGCCGCGTGATTAGTGTTAATCACGGCCAGCTAACCCCCCCAGGGCCACTACGTGTGGGCCCAAGAGCATGTTTAGGTTAGATTAATTTTCTGTTTAGATTAGTGATAACCCTGTGGCCCACGTGTCGGCGTTGACTTTGGCCTAGTCAGCGTTGACTGGACCCACATGTCTGTGGGACTAACCAGCCTGAGTCACTGATATGCGGGACCCACGCTTCAGGTTTGACCTGGACCAGTTCTGTTGACCTGCTGAGGTCAGCATGATGCAATGCTGATGCAGTAAATGATTTTCTGGATTTAAAATAAATCAGAAAATCCAGAAAATAGTGCAAACTTGTAAAATTCATAGAAATTCAACCGTAACTCCAAATGAAATAAATTATATATGAAAAATGATCAGAAAAATCCAATCTATCCATCTGTACCATTTTCATGCATGTTAGAGCAACTTATGACTACTGTTTAGGACAATTCAATTAAATGGCATTTAAATAATCACATGTGGAGTTTGAATTTGAATCTTGGATTCAAACCAACTTCATTTAATCTGGTTGCTAGTTGCATTAGCTCAAACTACAGCATATTGCCATGTCATGATCATGCATCATATTGTGCATTGCATTGATTGTGTTCTTCCTTGTTTGCCGGTGTTTGCCCCCTCTCAGTAGACGACATACCGACGATGAGTTCGATGACACCAATGAAGAACTATATTATCTTCAGAAGTGCCAGGTAAGCAAAACCCCCTTGTTCATTTCGATAGAATCCCACTCTCTCGCTCCTGCTCTCTTTTACTGCATTAGGACAACAACGACATATTTGTTACTTGCTGCGGTAGCTGAACCCCTTATCCTCTGCATGACCTGTCATTGCCACAGTAAATAGATGAAACCCACTAGCATGAGTAGGAGTTGTTTGAGCCTTGATGTGCCTACTCATTCATGCTTGTTTGTCATGCCTGCTACTGCTTAGAGTTGAGTCAGGTCTGATTCATCGGGAATGAATCAGAGGTGCGTGAATGTCCTATTGTTGAGAGCTAAGTGTGTGAACACGATTTGGTAAAGGTAGCGGTGAGAGGCCATCTAGGAGTACATGGTGGGTTGTCTCATTGCAGCCGTCCTCAGGAACTGAGTTCTGTGTTTGTGATCCATGATCAGTTACTACCACACATTGGGCTCCGGGCACTCCAAGCTCTCTCGACTTATTAATCAACTTGATCTCTGTCCAGGAGTTGCAACTAGTTTCTGGTGTTTGTAGGTAGTGTTAGTAGTCTACCAAGTGGCTTAGGTGGGCTTGGGACAGACTAGGCACAGTGGCCTGGTGTACCAAGTGGCACCCGGATGGTGGGCTTGGGAACCCTGCACACATCGTTTGGGGCCGTGAGCGACACCCCGGCCGGATCTCCTTGCGGATGGAACCCGAATAGGCGATAAACCTGGACGAGAGACTTGTGTGGTTAGTCAGGTCGTGGCCGACACCCTCGCTAGGCTTCCGCTTGAAGGTTGCCGAGTACATGGCGTGTAAACGACGGTAAGTGGTGAGAGCGTGTGTGAATAAGTACACCCCTGCAGGGTTAACATTATCTATTCGAATAGCCGTGTCCGCGGTAAAGGACTTCTGGGTTGCCTGTACAGTTCATAGATAACTTGAAGTGGATAGTCTAAAATACGCAAGATAAGCGTGAGTGCTACAGATGGCGTTCTCGTAGGGAGACGGGAGCAGATCCATAGTGGTGTGTTGATATGGTGAATATGTGGACTCGTGTGCGCCACCTCAAAAGAGTTACTTGCAGTCGTAGTTCAGGATAGCCATCGAGTCAAAGCTGGCTCGCTGCAGTTAAACCCCACCACCCCTTTGTTGATACTGATGCATATGTAGTTAGTTCTGATGTAAGTCTTGCTGGGTACATTTGTACTCACGTTGCTTAATTTATGTTTTTGCAGAGAGACTTCAGTCTCGCTAGTAGTACCGCATGGACTTCGACGTTTAGCTTGTTACCTCAGCTACGATCTTGTGCCCTCGGCAGGATCTGGTAGATAGTCAGGCTTTTCAGCCTTTTTCATTTATATATGTCTGTACTCAGACATGTTAAGCTTCCGCATGTGCTTTGACTTGTATGCTCTGAGTGTTGGGTCATGAGACCCATGTTTGTAATATCTCGCTCCTCGGAGCCTATTGAATAATACTTGAGTCGTAGAGTCATGTTGTGATGCCATGTTGTATTTGCACATATCGAGCATATTGTGTGTATGTTATTAAAATGCTTGGTATGTGTGGGATCTGACTATCTAGTTGTTTATCCTTAGTAGCCTCTCTTACCGGGAAATGTCTCCTAGTGTTTCCACTGAGCCATGGTAGCTTGCTACTGCTCCGGAACACTTAGGCTGGCCGGCATGTGTCCTTCTTCGTTCCTGTGTCTGTCCCTTCGGGGAAATGTCACGCAATGAATACCGGAGTCCTGTTAGCCCGCTACAGCCCGGTTCACCGGAGTCCTGCTAGCCCAGTGCTACAGTCTGGATTCACTCGCTGATGACCGACACGTTCGATGCTGGGTCATGGATGCCTGTCCCTGTAAGTTAGTGCCACTTTGGGTTCACGACTAGCCATGTCAGCCCGGGTTCTTTGTCATATGGATACTAGCGACACTATCATATATGTGAGCCAAAAGGCGCAAACGGTCCCGGGCCAGGTAAGGTGGCACCCGTGGGAGTACCGTGCGTGAGGCCGCAAAGTGATATGATTTGTTACATGCTAGATCGGTGTGACTTAGGATCGGGGTCCTGACAGAGAGAGGGGAGTGCATCTACATACCCTTGTAGATCGCGAGCGGAAGCGTTCAAGAGAACGAGGGTGAGGGAGTCGTACTCGTCGTGATCCGAATCACCGGAGATCCTAGCGCTGAACGGACGACACCTCCGCGTTCAACACACGTACGGTCAGTGTGATGTCTCCTCCTTGATCCAGCAAGGGGGAAGGAGAGGTTGATGAAGATCCAGCGGCACGACGGCGTGGTGCTGGATGCAGCAGGGATCCCAGCAGGACTTCACCAAGCGTCTGCGGGAGAGAGAGGTGTAGCAAGGGGGAAGGGAGAGGTTGACACACATGGTATTTCAGTTATTTTATCTGTTCACTGCAACGCTCGTATACTAACTTGTATTTTTTTTCTTGAGGGGCTTGTATGTATATGTCAATAACTATCGTTCATATTTACCTAAAACTTTGTTATTTACAGCAAAACAAAATGTCAATCTCATTCTAGGAGCGTGAATTATGTTTATATTTACCTAAACCTATGTTATTTTATAAATTAGGCTCAGTATCTGTTGGAGTAATTGGCTACGGGTACCCCGAAGACGGCAAGACGATAATTCAAGACATCGGGGCTAGCAAAGCCCCTCAGTCCGACTGCCCGGCCGCTCCTGCCGGCTCCCCATCCGACTGCTCTGCCCGGCCGGCTGTCGGCTGCTGACTGCTCCGACCAGCCGGCTACTGACTGCACCGACCAGCCGGCTGCCGACTGCAGCCCGAAGCGACATCGACAAGACACCGACAAGACGGACATACCACGGACGGGACGACCGTACCGCGACGTCATCTACAGTGTACCATGTCCCCTGCGTACTGATTTATAAAGTACCCCAGGGAACAAGCATGACATGCACCATGCCTAGGCCATGCCACTACAGAGCTTGGTTTGTAAGCTACCCAAGGTAGCTTACAACCAACGCTACCACCACCCATGCCTACCACTATATAAGCTAGCTCCATCCATCCACTCTGGGAGACATGCTCACACGCATGCATACATGCCCAGGCACACCCATTCGGCCAAGAGCAACGGCCACCATACCACATACATGCATCTATGAAACCAGATGCCTGTGGCACTGTTTCCAGATACAGCTCCAGGAGCACTTTGTACTGCCCGATGTACACCCCAGATAGATACACTCAGACATGCAGCAGTAGGAGTATTATCTCTCCAGAGAGCTCCGAAGCTGGGTAAACCACCGCGTGCTACTCGCATACCCGCTCCCGGTCCTATGAGCAGTAGTCTTACCCTCACACTAAGCCCTTGTGGCATATGTCATCTTGCAACACCCTCCGTGAGAACACCACGACATTTGGCGCCCACCGTGGTGTGGTACTACTACTATGCTAGCTACCACGCTGCTGCTGGTTTCGCTGCCCGGACGGGACCCTTTTTTCTTCATCGCCTCCGCCGCGGTGTCGCGCAGTCTCTCCGGTGGCGTTCGGGGGCTCGACATCGACCCGCCACCGGAGCGGCCGCGAGGGGTGGCGCGTCCTCGCCGTCGGCCTCTTCGTCACCACCGTTGCAACGCCGGCCGTCCGTCCGCGCGCGCGCCGCGCACGGGGCCTCGTTTCTGTCGGCCGTGACCGTCCACGCGCTGCTCGCGTCTGCTTCCCTCCGTGTTGCGCTTTGCTCCGGCCACGTTCGCTACTCCATATACCATCTACGCGAGCTAGCTAGATGCAAGTCAACCCATGGTCAAACCACTAGCCAGCCATTGCCCGAAACACTTCCCTGATGCAAGTCAGACGCTCCTCATACAGCACCTAGATGCGAGCGAGCTAGATAATCCACGAGCACTGCAACACCACCACTTGCAGCCATTGCTAGCGCTTCGCACGTCCTCGAGTTTGCCCAGCCGCGGACGCCGCCTCACGTCTCCTCTTTGCGGAAGACCCGCGGCCCCCGCCGCCACCTCGCCACTTTGCCGCGCGTCGCTGCACGCCGGGCCTCCCCTGCCTCGGCCCGACCGCATCCGGCCTCCCATGGCCCCTGCACAGGTAGGCTGGCCTCGTTCCGGCCTCCGCAGCACCCGGACTCCGCGCCCGCTGAGTCGTGGCCCCGGACCGGCCGCCTCCCGCTGGCGTTGGCCGCCTCCCCATCGCCTCGCGGGCTCCGGCCGCCTCCAAGCGCTGCTCCGCCCTTCCGGGCGTCCGTGCCGACTCCAACCACCCGGCCCGGCCCTGTGGCCGGCTCCCGCTCCCCCCGCGTCGGCTCCGCACCTTCGCGTGCTTGTCCGGCTCCACCCGCGCTGGTCTCGCCCCTGTTAGAAATAGAGATAGAATCTACTATATTGTAATCTCAACAAACTCTATCTCTTCTTCTCCCTCTCGTATCTATCTCCTCTTATTGTAACGACCGAATCATGAAACGATCGGTCTTGCCTTGTAAGCCACGACAGGGGCGATTCCTGTCCCTAATCAATATAAACCAACGTGGCTCCTCATCGAGGAGTAGGAACGCTTCCATCTAACATGGTATACAGAGCCATCCTCTTCCCATCGATCTAGCCAGAAGCTTTCTTCCTCGTTCACCCTCGCCATCGCCATGTCGTCCTCATCCACCGTCATCCTCAACCTTGGAGCCCTACCATCCGAGAAACTTACCAAAACCAACTACATCCTGTGGAAGGCACAGGTCATGCCGGGCCTGCGAGGAGCGCAGGTCACCGGCCTCCTCGACCGGTCAGACGTCGCGCCACCAAAGACGGTGCAGCGAGAGCAGACGGACAAAACCGTCACCGTGGAGCCCAATCCGCTGTATGCACAGTGGATATCAAAGGATCAACAGGTTCTGAGTCATCTTCTGAACTCCTTGTCAATGGAGATCCTCGCCCAGGTTGCGAGCAAGGAGACAACCTTTGATCTCTGGACTGCCATCACCACCTTGTTCTCCTCGCAGTCCCAATCTCGCATCACCAATCTGCGGATTGCCATCACCAACACAAAGAAGGGCTCCATGTCCAGCAGCGCCTACATCTCCAGGATGAAGAACCTGGGGGACGAACTCGCAGCGGCAGGACGTCCCGTCTCGGATCCAGAGATGGTGGATTATGTTCTCGCCGGCCTTGACAGAGATTATGATCCTGTTGTGGCAGCTATTGGCACAATCAAGAACCAGATCACAGTTGATGACCTGTTTGCTCAGATTGCGGCGTTCGATCAGCGAGTCGAGATGCTTGGCGATGGGCCTGACAGGGGTTTCAAAACCTCTGCAAATTTGGCGTACAGGGGGCGCGGACGCGGCTACAGCAGGGGCCGCGGGTGCAGCAGCAGCAGAGGACGCGGCCGTGGCAGGCGTCCTTCCCCGACTCCATCTGGTGGCCACGGCGGCGGCAGAGGTGGTCGCGGTCGCCCACAACAATAACAACAGCAGCAAGAACATGATTATCCAGAATGTCAAATCTGCTACAAACATCATCCAGGAGGTGCTCGTGATTGTTGGCATAGGTATGATGAAGATGAACCCGAGGAGAAGAGTGCAAACATGGTCACCAACTCCTATGGCGTCGACACGAACTGGTATGCAGATACCGGTGCTTCACATCACATCACCGGCGAGCTGGACAAGTTGACGTTCAAGGAGAAGTACCATGGACATGATCAAGTACACACCGCAAGCGGTTCTGGTATGAAAGTTGCTCATATTGGTCATTCAATCGTTAAAACCCCTAAAAAACCTTGCATCTAAACAAAGTTCTTCATGTCCCTGAAGCCTCACAAAATCTTCTTTCCGTTCATCGATTTACCTTAGATAATCGTGTCCTTATTGAATTTTACCCTTATTTCTTTTTGGTAAAGGACTTGGACACGAGGAGAATCCTTCTTAGGGGCAAATGCGTGGGAGGTCTCTACCCACTTATATCTTCGTCATCATCATTGAATAAACGAGCATTTGTCGCTATCAAGCCTTCATCATCCAAGTGGCATAGTAGATTAGGTCACCCTTCATCAGTCATTGTTAAATTTGTTCTTAGCAAGAATAAACTTCCTGTTTCTCATGAGATAAGTGAGTCGATTTGTGATCCATGTCAACAGGCTAAAAGCCATCAACTTCCATACCCTGTATCTACTAGCATATCTACTGCACCCTTGCAACTAGTTTTCTCAGATGTTTGGGGGCCAGCTCCTACTTCAGTCAGTAGATACTCATATTAAGTAAGCTTTATTGATGATTATAGCAAGTTTACATGGATCTATCTTCTTAAGAAACGGTCTGAAGTGTTTCAAGTTTTCACAAACTTTAAAAATCTTGTTGAAAGAAAACTAGACACTAAGATCATCGCCATGCAAACCGACTGGGGAGGTGAATACAGGAAACTGAATTCATTCTTTCAGCAACTTGGTATTTCTCATCATGTTGCATGCCCCCATGCGCACCAGCAAAATGGTTCAGCAGAAAGAAAACACCGTCATGTTGTTGAAGTAGGCCTAGCTCTACTCGCAAATGCATCTATGCCACTAAAATTCTGGGATGAAGCATTCTTAACTGCCACACATCTCATCAACTTGCTCCCTAGCAAAGTCATCAAGTTTGAGACTCCTATCACACGTCTTTTTGGCACTAGCCCAGATTACAAGTCTCTGCGTGTCTTTGGTTGTGCATGCTGGCCTAACCTACGGCCATATAACTGACGCAAGCTTGCTTTCCGTTCCAAACGATGTGTTTTCCTGGGATATAGTCCTATTCACAAAGGAGTAAAATGTCTAGATGTCTCTACTGGCAGAGTTTATATATCCCGTGATGTTGTTTTCGATGAGTCCATTTTCCCTTTTGCCTCTCTTCACCCTAACGCCAGAGCCATTCTTAAGAAAGAAATCCTTCTTCTTCCTCCAAACCTTCGGAATTTTGAGCAAGGGGGCGATGATTGTACTGACCAATATGACACTTCAATCAGTTCTAGTGGTGCATCTGTTCATGTGCAGGGTCATGGAGAAAACGCAGGAGAAGACGGTGCTCAAAACAATCAAGATTTGGCACAAAACGGCCCTATATTGCATGTGTTGGAAGAAGAAGAGGCAGGCACAAACCACGAGGTAGATCCGGCGCAACCTGCGACGCCGCAGCGCCTGGCGTCCTTGGATCACGTGCAACGATCAACTCCGGATCGCGCGCCCGCCAGAGGCCAGCGCCAGCATGCCGCGTCGCCGGACAGTGGGCCGGCTCCGCGTCCCATGTGCGGGTGGCCCACCACGACCGGTCTCCAGCCTGAGACGGTCGGCTCGGGATCGCGCGCGGTTGGCTCAGGATCGCGTGCGGTTCAGGTGACAGTGACGTCTTCGGGATCTTCTGCATCGTGCGGGGCTGCGGCTATAGAGTCTGCCAGTATTAACGCGAACACACCGGAGGCCACAGAATCAGGCAGCGGATCAGCTATGCAAAGTGGATCCAGAGAATCTGGTGCATCATCTGGATCTTCTGTGGCACGATCGCTTGTTCAGCCACAGCCAGTGCCAGTCTCGCGTGTCACAACTCGTCTTCAGAAAGGTATAAAGAATCCAAAAGTTAGAACAGATGGTACTATACGCTATGGCATGTTATGTATTGCAGGAGAGCCGACTAGATTGGAAGATGCACTTGAAGATTCAAGGTGGAAAAATGCAATGGATGAAGAGTACTCTGCACTCATGAAAAACAAAACGTGGCATCTTGTACCTGAGCAGCGAGGTAAAAATGTTATTGACTGTAAGTGGGTATATAGAATCAAGAAAAATGCAGATGGCTCGATTGACAGGTATAAGGCATGTCTGGTTGCAAAAGGTTTTAAACAGCGTTATGGTCTGGATTATGAGGACACATTTAGTCCTGTTGTTAAAGCTGCAACTATTAGGCTTGTGTTAGCTATTGCTGTTTCCAGGGGATGGAGCTTGAGGCAGCTAGATGTACAGAACGCGTTTTTGCACGGTGTTCTGGAAGAGGAGGTTTACATGCGACAACCACCTGGGTATGAAAACAAGAAAACACCCCACTATGTGTGTAAGCTTGATAAGGCTCTTTATGGCCTAAAACAGGCACCTAGAGCATGGTACTCAAGGTTAAGTTCTCAGCTAAGGTGTCTTGGATTTGTTGCATCTAAAGCTGACACGTCACTCTTCATCTATAACAAGGCAAACACAATCATATTTGTTTTGATATATGTTGATGATATTATAGTTGCCAGTTCTTCATCAAATGCCACTAATGCTCTACTTCATGATTTAAGTTCAGAGTTTGCCTTGAAAGACCTTGGTGATCTACACTTCTTCCTGGGCATTGAGGTGAAGAAGATTCCAGATGGCATAGTAATGAATCAGGAAAAGTATGCTATTGAGCTTCTGACTCGCATGAGGATGAAGGATTGTAAGCCTTCACCTACACCATTATCCTCTTCAGAAAAACTTTCAGCTTTTGAAGGGGAACCTCTAAAGGAAGAAGAGATCACGAGGTATAGGAGTGCTGTGGGTGCCTTGCAGTACTTGACACTGACAAGACCAGATATGTCATTCGCTGTTAACAAGGTTTGTCAGTATCTACATGCACCTACTACTGTACACTGGACAGCTGTTAAAAGAATCATACGATATATAAAGTACACTGTAAGCCTAGGACTCCAGTTTAAACGTTCTAGCTCCACTCTTGTCAGTGCCTTTTCTGATGCTGACTGGGCAGGATGCAGTGATGACAGGAGGTCAACTGGAGGATTTGCAATATTCTTTGGATCTAATCTTATTTCTTGGAGTGCCAGGAAACAGGCTACAGTGTCAAGGTCAAGTACAGAGGCTGAATATAAGTCACTAGCTAATGCAACTGCTGAGATCATTTGGGTGGAATCATTACTTAATGAGTTGGGTGTTAAGCAACACCGCACTTCATGCTTATGGTGTGATAATTTGGGAGCCACCTATCTCTCTACTAATCCAGTGTTTCATGGTAGAACTAAACACATTGAGATTGATTTTCATTTTGTGAGAGAAAGGGTTGCAGAGAAGAAACTGGACATCAGATTTATTCCATCCAAAGATCAGGTAGCAGACGGCTTTACTAAGGCATTGTCCATCAAACCATTTGAGGAGTTCAAGAGAAATCTTAACATAGGATAGTTGAGATTAAGGGAGGGTGTTAGAAATAGAGATAGAATCTACTATATTGTAATCTCAACAAACTCTATCTCTCCCTCTCCCTCTCGTATCTATCTCCTCTTATTGTAACGACCGAATCATGAAACGATCGGTCTTGCCTTGTAAGCCACGACAGGGGCGATTCCTGTCCCTAATCAATATAAACCAACGCGGCTCCTCATCGAGGAGTAGGAACGCTTCCATCTAACAGCCCCGCTTCTGCCTCAACTGCCGCTGGCTCCGACGCATGCGCCGACTGCGCCACGCAGCGCCCGGACGCACCTGCTCGGCGTCACTCGAGCACCGGCGCCGACTGCCGCCCTGCAGCCAGCCTTCCCTCCCGCCGGCTTCGCCGCGCTACCCGGCCTGCGACCCTGCTGGGACCGGCTCGCCATGCTGCTCCACCACCCGATCTAGCCGAGCGATCCTCCGTCCCACGCGCCCCCGGCCGCCTCCCGGCTTCGGTCGGCCGCCTCCCGCTATGGCGGAAGATCCGGCCCGATGGCCCGCCGGCTCCGGTCACCCCGACTCTTGCGTGCTGGCTAGGCGTGCCTGCGCCGAGTACGGCCCCATGCCCTCCTGCCGGCTGCTGCAAAGAAAAAGAAAAGGGGGGCAGGGCCAGCTGCTAGCTTGGGGCCCACTTGACAAAGTCAAGGACCGAGCGTGAAGGTCCGGCTGGCCACATGAAAAAAAAGAGAAAGAAAGAGAGAAGCGGGGGTCGGCTGCTCGCATAGAGCCGGCTGGAAAAATCAGTGGCCGAGTACCAAGCCAAAAAAAAGAGAAGAAGAAGAAGAAGCGAGGATCCGGCTCTGCAAACTGCAGTCCAGCCGACTGCCCTGGTCAAGAGCCCGCGTTGCCGCTTAGCCGGCTGGTTCGACTGCCCGCTTCGCTGCCTGGTCGACCGACGAGCCGGTCCGGCTGTGCACAACCGGCTGACAAGAAAAAGAGAAGAAGACAAAGTAGTTGCCGGGAGATCCGGCCCGACTGCTCAGCAGTCGGGCCGAATCTCGGGGACTACACCCAGCGGGTGCGCTGACGCGCCCCCACGAGAGAGAGGACAAAGTAGTTGCCGGGAGATCCGGCCCAACTGCTCAACAGTCGGCCCAAATCTCGGGGGCTACACCCAGCGGGTGCGCTGACGCGCCCCCACGAGGAAAGAAGACAAAGTCATTGCCGGAAGATCCGGCACGAATGCTCAGCAGTCAGCCCGAATCTCGGGGCCTACACCCAGCGGGTGCGCTGGCGCGCCCCCGCAAAGATTGCAGACAAGAGAACAGTTTTGTCCGGCTGCTAGCAGCTGGCAGAAGAGAAAAAGAAGAAAAGGGCGCTGCAAGATGCCTCGTCGCCTGGCCGGTCGAGCCTGACCGGCCGGGACCCTCCTCGAGCACCCGGGGGCTCGAGGGCTACACCCAGCGGGTGCGCCGGCGCGCTCCGCGAGTGTCGAGTCGCGCCGGCTGTCTTCGACGACCGTGACTACACGAAAATCAATGTGAGCTCCTCACCTGCATATTTTTTCACCGCGAGAGCACGGATAACCTCGAGCAATGCTCGAGGGCTATCTCCGCATTTTATTACAGTTGCATCACTGTTCGCCTCGGCGCCAGCCAGAGTTGGCCCGGGGGCTGGCCGCTTGGCCTGAGACGTTAGTTCCTGCAGACGGCTTAGTAGCGTGCGTAGTACCAAAGGCCCACTCTTAGTCACAGACTGCAGAGCGGCTGTCCGGCTAGCAAGAGTGGACGCTGGAGGCCACCCACGTGAAAAACGTCCTGGAAGAAAAACGGTTCGGGCGACCCGGTCATTTCTTTTATGAGTATCTACTCGGTTAAATTCGCTCCCAGAGTCTGAGTATTGTACGCTCCACTCCGCGGCCCACTCTCAGCCACAGACCGCAGAGCGGCTGTCCGGCTAGCGAGAGCACAAGCCAAAGAGCAGAGGGGACGTGAAAAAGATAGAAGGGGGCTCGGACGAAACCGAGTCGGCACCCTCCGCATAAAGCTTGCAATGCTAAAAGCAAACATTTGATATATCTGCGTGAACTAACTTTGTCTTTTCATGATCATTTCCATGAACACTCGCCAAAAAACCTCCGCCCAACTTTTCCAAGTTGCCCGGAGGCTTGGGGGCTACTGTCGGAGTAATTGGCTACGGGTACCCCGAAGACGGCAAGACGATAATTCAAGACATCGGGGCTAGCAAAGCCTCTCAGTCCGACTGCCCGGCCGCTCCTGCCGGCTCCCCATCCGACTGCTCTGCCCGGCCGGCCGCCGGCTGCTGACTGCTCCGACTAGCCGACTGCCGACTGCGCCGACCAGCCAGCTGCCGACTACAGCCCGAAGCCACATTGACAAGACACCGACGAGACGGCCATACCGCGAACGGGACGACAGTACCGCGACGTCATCTACAGTGTACCGTGTCCCCTGGGTACTGATTCATAAAGTACCCCAGGGGACAAGCATGACATGCACCATGCCTAGGCCATGCCACTACATAGCTTGGTTTGTAAGCTACCCAAGGTAGCTTCCAACCAACGCTACCATCACCCATGCCTACCACTATAGAAGCTAGCTCCATCCATCCACTCTGGGAGACATGCTCATACGCATGCATACATGCCCAGGCACACCCATTCGGCCAAGAGCAACGGCCACCATACCACATACATGCATCTATGAAACCAGATGCCTGTGGCACTGTTTCCAGATACAGCTCCAGGAGCACTTTGTACTGCCCGATGTACACCCCAGATAGATACACTCAGACATGCAGCAGTAGGAGTATTATCTCTCCAGAGAGCTCCGAAGCTGGGTAAACCACCGCGTGCTACTCGCATACCCGCTCCCGGTCCTATGAGCAGCAGTCTTACCCTCACACTAAGCCCTTGTGGCATATGTCGTCTTGCAACACCCACCGTGAGAACACCACGACATTTGGCGCCCACCGTGGTGTGGTACTACTACTATGCTAGCTACCACGCTGCTGCTGGTTTCGCTGCCCGGACGGGACCCTTTTTTCTTCATCGCCTCCGCCGCGGTGTCGTGCAGTCTCTCCGGTAGCGTTCGGGGGCTCGACATCGACCCGCCACCGGAGCGGCCGCGAGGGGTGGCGCGTCCTCGCCGTCAGCCTCTTCGTCACCCCCGTTTCAACGCCGGCCGTCCGTCCGCGCGCGCGCCGCGCGCGGGGGCTCGTTTCGGTCAGCCGTGACCGTCCATGCGCTGCTCGCGTCTGCTTCCCTCCGTGTTACGCTTTCCTTCGGCCGCGTTCGCTACTCCATATACCATCTACGCGAGCTAGCTAGATGCAAGTCAACCCATGGTCAAACCACTAGCCAACCATTGCCCGAAACACTTCCCTGATGCAAGTCAGACGCCCCTCATACAACACCTAGATGCGAGCGAGCCAGATTTTTTTTCGATAAAGACGAGCGAGCCAGATAATCCACGAGCACTGCAGCACCCCCACTTGCAGCCATTGCTAGCGCTTCGCCCGTCCTCGCGTTTGCCCAGCCGCGGACGCCGCCTCACGTCTCCTCTTTGCGGAAGACCCGCGGCCCCCGCCGCCACCTCGCCACTCTGCCGCGCGTCGCCGCACGCCGGGCCTCCCCTGCCTCGGCCCGGCCGCGTCCGGCCTCCCATGGCCCCTGCACGGGTAGCATGGCCTCGTTCTGGCCGCCGCAGCGCCCGGCCTCCGCGCCCAACGAATCGTGGCCCCGGACCGGCCGCCTCCCGCTGGCGTTGGCCGCCTCCCCATCGCCTCGCGGGCTTCGGCTGCCTCCAAGCGCTGTTCCGCCCTGCCGGGCGTCCGTGCCGACTCCGACCACCCGGCCCGGCCCTGTGGCCGGCTCCTGCTCCCCCCGCGTCGGCTCCGCGCCTTCGCGTGCTTGTCCGGCTCCTCCCGCGCTGGTCTCGCCCCGCTTCTGCCTCAACTGCCGCCGGCTCCGACGCATGCGCCGACTGCGCCGCGCAGCGCCTGGACGCACCTGCTCCGCGTCGCTCGAGCACCCGGCGCCGACTGCCGCCCTGCAGCAAGCCTCCCCTCCCGCCGGCTTCGCCGCGCTACCCGGCCTGCGACCCTGCTGCGACCGGCTCGCCGTGCTACTCCACCACCCGATCTAGCCGAGCGATCCTCCGTCCCGCGCGCCCCCGGCCGCCTCCAAACACGTCGTGTATCTTTTAAAATATCATAGTTTTAAAGAAAATCAATTTTTTTTGGTAAACTTTGATAATGTTTTTTGTGTTTCCAAAGTGTATCATGAAAGGACATTCGTGGAAGTTGTGGCAAAAAGAACAAAATCAATGCTCTAAAAATAAGTTTGTCAAAGTTTGAGCGGAAGAGGATTTTCGCTCCAAAACTAGCATTAGAATGAAATTAAGCCCATGCAATCAAGAGAAGGTGACTATGATTAATTTTAACAAGAGTGCTATGTTCAATCAAACCAACGTAAAGTTTTTTCTCCTACCGGACACATTAAATGAATCATTGACTTTGTCACAAAAGTTAAAATACAAAAAAGAGGGGATCTCATTAAGTTCACAAGTTTCTATGTCCGTGGGTATGCAGCAGTGTGCTCCTCCATCTACCATCAATTATTCCCATATACGGAATGTATACTTCTAGCAATACTAATAGGGACACATATTCAAATAAATATGGAAATGTTAACGCCCACACGTGTAGGTGTTCATCATCTCGACCACACGCAAGCATCACCGTTGGGTACTTTGTGCACGAATCTTGGGACAATCCGGTCGTTTTTCTGCGCCATGTAGGACGAGGCGAGTGTGCGGTGTGCGAGACAGTTCCCCCCCACGTTGGTTGCCCTCCCGCGGTCAGCGGTTGCCACTCGGGGGGCGTGCGGTGGAACTGCTATGCGCCCGCACGCCACGCGCCGACCGCGGTTGACGTCAAACACGTCGCACACCTCTGCCCCTTTTCCCTCACGGTTCCATTTTACTCACCCCCGCACCGCAGTTACTGGCACAACCCACTCGCATTTCAAACCATTGGAGGAGAAGGCGAGGGGAGAAGGCGACGGCGGAGGCGGACGAATCGACGGTGTTCGCGGCTGTCGGTGGTGCTCGCCTGAACGGAGCGGCTTCGCTGGAGCACCTACGCGTTGAAGGTAATGCTCGCTACAACTCTCGCAATCCCTTCCTGCATTTCCCCTCCTTCCTTCCCTGTTCGATTCCTCGCTCGAGATTCGTAGAGATTCAGGCGATTTGGCGATGCGTCGGCGTTCCCGCCGGCGGCGGAGTCGTCTGCTAGCCGTTTTTGGTGGCACTGGGCAGTTTCGTCGCCGCCACGGCGGCGGCCTCGTCAGTGTGGTTATGCCTGTCCGGAGGCACGCACTAGTCTTGCCTTTGGATTGGGCAGGTGTCTCCCGGTTTGTTTGATGCGCATTGGTTCGAATCGGTGTTTTGCAATCAGTTCGGGGGAGAACTTTGAGGTTGAATTTGAAGTCACTGTAGTTTCCATTGAACCCTAGATCTAGTTAGTTGGTTTTTGAAACTGTAGTATGAGGCAAACTTGATAGTTTGATTAATTATCATGATTGTATGGCAACTAACTTCCTGAACAAATGTGATAGTTGCCACAAACGTGTTTTCCCAGGCGGCAACTAACTTACTGAAATGACTGTGATAGTTGCCACAAATAAGCTTTCCCATGCGGCAACTAATTTACTGAATGACTGTGATAGTTGCCACACACACCCTCTTCCATGTGGCAACTAATTTGTTGACTTACTGTGATAGTAGCCACAAACATGCTTTTTCATTGTGGCAACTAATTTTTTCTGAATGATTTGTGAAAGTTACCACACAGTGTGAATGGTGAAGTGTAGTAAATCGGTAGTCAATGCAGTTCCAGCAGCCAACCGCACTGGACGGCAACTAATGTGCACATCAAGTGTGCCTGTTGCCATTTGGATAGTATATTCATGTGGCAAAATAGAATGTGAACACACTGTCTGTTGCCATACTGTAGATAGGACAATGTGGCAAATTGGCTGCATAATATGGCAACCAAATTTGCATATCAGTTGTGTCAGATGCCATACATATGCTTTCCATGTGGCAAATTTTTTGGCTGACCACATCATGTATGTTGCCATGTTACAGTCAGTACAATGTGGCAAATTCATTGTACTGCAGACATAATTTTTTTGTTTCGCCACAATGACTTTGTGATATCTGAACACACTGTGGCAATTTTCAGGTTCTTGATTAGATGTGGTTTCATCGCTTTTTTGTAGTATGTGTTGCATTTCAACACGGCAATTTCACCCTAGCACATTTCTGCCGCTGAACAGGTGGCATTTGATTGGTGTACTTTTAGGACAAAGTGTGAGCTGCCACATATTAGTTTTTGTGATGTGAAGGATTTTGTGACTTTCTATCGTACTATCTTGGGCTATCATGGCAACTTCAACATTTTTGTTTTCAAGTGCATTTACGATCTGTACACTTTTTTTTTCTTGATAATGCAACCAATGTGCTTACTTGCCATGTTTATGTTTCCAACAATCATAGGGAGGGGTGCGTGTGTGTTCATGTTATATTTTTTGCATTCACTAGTTGACATTTTCTGTTAGGTGGCAACTGCTTACCTCTTGCATTTACATTTCCATCATGACAAGTTGGTCTGTTCCTATCTCAGCAGAACGGCTCGTGGCGATCATCAAAATGATGATGATGATTTCATGTATCCACCACAGCGTAATCGGGCAATTGGACGGAGAAAAGAGGGTGATGAGGTAACTGTCCACACATCCCCCCTCCTCCTGCTTTATGTTACTGGTTGGCATCTCAAGCTTGCAGTCGTCTGTCATGAACTAAAATTTCACGACATTGCAGAACATGTCAACAACTGATCACTTTTTGTTTGTTTTCTGCAGAAGAAGAAACGTATTCGCAACAGAGCCTCCCAAGAACGACTGACCCGTTGACTAAAAAATTCACCGACGATCAGAAGGGAGCTGCTGCTGAGATGGGTATGCAGGTTCTGATGGATGTCCAGTGCACGAACCTTGTCAACCCTGTATGCGAGTGGCTTGGTAAGATCTACGACCCCGCCTCCAGGGAATTCGTGATTCCGGGACGTGGAAGACTACCGTTGAACGAGGAATCCATGTTCTGCACTTTGGGTGTGCCTCGTGGACATATCAAAGTCCCGTACGAGGTCAATAATGAGATCGAGGAAGTGCTGTTCCCCCATTTGTTTCCTGGGTTGGAATCCATGCGGAACACGTCTGCACTGGCAGATTCGCTGCAGGCCATGACGACGCATGGAGATGTTTTCAAGATGAAGCTACTCATGTACCTCATCTCAGCTGTTTTCGCGCCGACCACATCTCTTCGCCCAAGCAACAAATGCTTCCCCATCCTGGTGAATGATCCATCTTTACTACTTTATATTCCTTCAATCTTTTGGCTCCGATGTCATGTGTAAAGCTAGTCACTGCCAATGTTTTCGATGTTTTTTCCATTTGATTTCTGATGCGGCAACCTTTTGTCCTGAAATTTTGTGCGGTGCAGGCGGATCTGAAAAATGTGAAGAACATGAATTGGTGTAAGTTTATTGCCGACTTCCTGCACGATGCATTCTCAAGCAAGATGTACCAAAAGGATTGTCGACTGCATTTAATGGTATTTTTTTACCAGTTCTTTCTGTGAACACTCTTTTTTAACACACTTTTATTCATGCATGGCAACCTGATCATAACAAGATGGCAACTGCCATAATGACAATATGGCAACTACCATAATGACAATATGGCAACTGCCATCATATTAGTATGGCAACTGTTATCACACTATGATGGCAACTGCCATCATTGCAATATGGAAACTGCCATCACATTATGATGGCAACTAGGACATACAGAAGGCAACTTCTTTTTTTTCTACTCTTTTCATGCACATCAACTTGATTATCATGGGAACATAGATTATCCTGGTTTTTTTTACTACAAAGTACCCATGATGGCAACTGATATTTCTTTCTTTGTAAAATTGTTTTAAATCAGCTCATGTACGTCGACTGTCTTGATCTGTCCACCGTGGATTTCACTGGGACAGGAGGCCCGCCGCCTACGCACAAGTTTGCTGTTTCTGCGTGGACTATCAACGCTGTCAAGGCTGTGCTTGCCGCAGACAGGGTAACTGATGCCAAATATGGAAAACTACAGGTTAGTTCTGGTTTCTCTTTCCACACGGCATGCTTTACAAATTTGACATGAGGCAACCGCCCGTGGTTCATAAGGGATGACTACCTTTTGTTATCCATGTCTATCTGCGTATTGTATCCATGTTTCACTCCACATGTGAACTCTTTCATTCGTGCTGAAACTTACCTTCTCTCTCTTACATCCTTGCTATTTTTTTCGTTTTTTCTAGCTGATGGCCAAGCATGCTATAGACTACAGCGGGTTTGGGGGGCCTCAAAACTTTGGAAAGTGGATGGACGTGCACTCAGCTCCGTCTTGTCCTACTGAGGTAATCAAAATATCTACATCTATGGTTTGTCGTGGATTATTTTTTGATGTCGCGCAAGTGACTGCAATATGGGTGGTTATTGATGCTTCTTGTTTTGTGCACAGGCGAGGGCACTTGTTGAGCATCTAATTGGGCAGTTTGCATCCGGAATGACCGGCTTGCTCGGGAAGTTGGTTGAGGGGTGGATGTCCCTCAGTGGCTCTGACAGCGATGTGGTTGCGAGGCAGTTCACTTCATTTGTCCCAGAACGTACACATCGGCCAACCGGTTGCCGTGGCCGGTATGACTACAACAGTTCCCAAGAGCCTGGTGACACACAAGATGAACTAGATGGAGATGCTGGCCTCAGTAAGGATGATGACGATGACATGGAGAATGTGCAACAGGACACCGATGATGATGAACATGCTGAAGTTCGCGCAGGTGGTAACAAGGGCAAGGATGCAACAGTTGTCCCCCCACCGGAGAAAGTCAAAGAACATACGGCTACGAGAGGCGAGGGGGTGTTGCCATCAAGGAGGGGGAGGGCTCCAGAGGATGTTGGGCAGGGTTCTCCTGGCAAGAGGTCTAGGACCGATCCCGTAGCTGCCAGGAGGAGGTTCGACTTTAATTTTAGTTTTTTGCTTTGTCTATTTTCTTGGAACAGACTCATCCCTTTTTGCTCTTGTTTTTGTCAAGTGCGTCAATGAGTTTGCTGTCTGACAATTGCCACCTTTTTTTCCTCCATCTCATACGTGCAGCGAGCCGACAGCTGGTGGACGAGCAGTTACGAAGAAACAGGCGCCAACGCCAACCCGTGTTTCTGCTCGGTTGAACAAAGGTGCCCCCATTGCCGGTGACACCCCTTCCACCAGATCATCTCCTCGTACGACGACGACCAACACCGGGGATCCTGTCGTGTTGCCAGACCTAAGGAAGCCAGTCAAGAAGTAGGTTTTTCCATGTGCTTCCATTGACATAGTGCTATTTTTTCTTGATTTTCCAATGCATCTGTTCAGCTTTGTCACATGGTCTTGTGTCATTGTCCCCCATGTGGCAACTGCTGTTTTCCAAATGATTTCTTCCTTCCTTTTAAGTGTATGGTAACTCCTATTTGGTTTTTACATGGCAGATCAGTCATTTTTATCATTCTTCAAGTTGGCTAATATGGCAACTACTACTGTATTTTGTATGGCAATTGCCAACTATGTGACATGGCAACTCATGTTCTCCTTACATGGCAACTACCAGCTTTTCCACTTGTTTTTCATTTTTTTTAAGATTTCTACCATGGCAAATATATTTTGTTCATTTTTTAATACCTTTTTCATGTGCTTTCTTTTTTTGCAGGGTGAAGAAGACTACTATGCGCGGGTCCAAGCATATCATTAAGGACCCACTCGAAGGCCTGCATTCAAAGTTGTCAACAGGGGGCAACTCAGATGTTCACGAGGTGCCAGGCGACAATACTGCTGCTGCACCATCAACTACTCCCACTAACTCTAATGCAAGTGGCCGACCATCTCCGCCGGCTACAGATGTGTAGGCCAGAACAACAGGCATCCGTACATCAGGGAGTGACGAGTCGGTATCTGCCAGGACATCTGAAATATTGCCAACTCTTCTGGCAATGAAGGATGCTGCTGTGAGCCATGCCACCCCATCAGCAAGTGTTGAAGTGGACGCTCCCGAGACCAACCCAAGAAAGGAAGATTCCCGCTCATCTGACACTGATTCCAAGTGTGTGCGTGGTGGCACTCCTGTGTCCACGACAGAAGCAGCTGAGGCGGCAGTTCACAATGATATGCCATCTACAGGTGAGAGTCTTGGCACAATAGCTCCAGCTCCTGTCGGTGCAGATACTGCTAAGGCGACCGTTTCGCGTGCTGGTCTTCCACCTAGGCGTAGCCCCCGCAAGCAATCAAGAGACATACCCAATGCACCGGCTGTAGCTAGGAGCAGTAGAGACGAGTCTGGTTATGTTCCTGCGTCCACTCTGTTCCCCCACCTGCCAAAAGCATTGCGATGGAGAAACCGGAAGACCGGAGCACAACTGATGCAGGTGTCAAGCTGGGCATGAGTGACGCAGGTGAACGTCCGGAGCAGACCACGCCTTTACTCACAGTGGAAATCCCCAGCTTAAATCTGCGCACTTCTAGGGTCCTAGTCAATGTGGGTGTCCCATACAGCCCAAACAAGAAGATTGTCAAGAAAGCTGCGGCTGATACCGCTGACAACACGCCCCACCCTACAAATAAGCCCGATCATTATGTAGCGGCCGATTCAGATATGTTTGTTGATCTTTCATCATTGGATTCTGCCCCGCAAGTTGTTCGTGGTCCGGCCAGTAGGCATGAGAGGCACCCAATGAGCTTCAGTATTGGCATCAGTCAAGATGAACCAGTGGTGCCAGATGTTGGGGAACGTAGTAATTTTAAAAAATTTCCTACGCACACGCAAGATCATGGTGATGGCATAGCAACGAGAGGGGAGAGTGTTGTCTACGTACCCTCGTAGACCGTTAAGCGGAAGCGTTATGACAACGCGGTTGATGTAGTCGTACGTCTTCACGAATCGACCGATCCAAGCACCGAACGTACGGCACCTCCGTGTTCAGCACATGTTCAGCTCGATGACGTTCCCCGGGCTCCAATCCAGCTAAGCGTCGGGGATGAGTTCCGTCAGCACGACGGCGTGGTGACGATGATGATGTTCTACCGGGGCAGGGCTTCGCCTAAAACTCCGCGACGATATGACCGAGGCGGAATATGGTGGAGGGGGGCACCGCACACGGCTAAGGAACGATCCGTAGATCAACTTGTGTGTCCATGGGGTGCCCCCTGCCCCCGTATATAAAGGAGTGGAGGAGGGGAGGGCCGGCCCTCTCTATGGCGCGCCCTAGGGGAGTCCTACTCCCACCGGGAGTAGGATTCCCTCTTTCCTAGTCCAACTAGGAGTCCTTCCATGTAGTAGGAGTAGGAGACAAGGAAGGGGAAGAGAGAAGGGAAGGAAGGAGGGGGTGCGGCCCCTCCCCTTAGTCCAATATATCGATCTTTACGTCTCGACCATTTCGAGACTCCTCGTCATGTCCCCAATCTCATCCGGGACTCCGAACTCCTTCGGTACATCAAAACTCATAAACTCATAATATAACTGTCATCGTAACATTAAGCGCGCGGACCCTACGGGTTCGAGAACTATGCAGACATGACCTAGAACTATTCTCGGTCAATAACCAATAGTGGAACCTGGATGCTCATATTGGCTCCTACATATTCTACGAAGATCTTTATCGGTCAAACCGCATAACAACATACGTTGTTCCCTTTGTCATCGGTATGTTACTTGCCCGAGATTCGATCGTCGGTATCCAATACCTAGTTCAATCTCATTACCGGCAAGTCTCTTTACTCGTTCCATAATACATCATCCCGTAACTAACTCTTTAGTTACAATGCTTGCAAGGCTTAAGTGATGTGTATTACCGAGAGGGCCCAGAGATACCTCTCCGACAATCGAAGTGACAAAACCTAATCTCGAAATACGCCAACCCAACATGTACCTTCGGAGACACCTGTAGAGCACCTTTATAATCACCCAGTTACGTTGTGACATTTGGTAGCACACAAAGTGTTCCTTTGGTAAATGGGAGTTGCATAATCTCATAGTTGTAGGAACTTTGTATAAGTCATGAAGAAAGCAATAGCAACATACTAAACGATCAAGTGCTAGGCTAACGGAATGGGTCAAGTCAATCACATCATTCTCCTAATGATGTGATCCCGTTAATCAAATGACAACTCTTTTGTCCATGGCTAGGAAACATAACCATCTTTGATAAACGAGCTAGTCAAGTAGAGGCATACTAGTGACACTATGTTTGTCTATGTATTCACACATGTATTATGTTTCTGGTTAATACAATTCTAGCATGAATAATAAACATTTATCATGATATAAGGAAATAAATAATAACTTTATTATTGCCTCTAGGGCATATTTCCTTCAGTCTCCCACTTGCACTAGAGTCAATAATCTAGATCACATCACCATGTGATTAACATCGATAGTTCACATCATCATGTGATTAACACCCATAGTTTCACATCACCATGTGACCAACACCCAAAGGGTTTACTAGATTCAGTAATCTAGTTCACATCGCTATGTGATTAACACCCAAAGAGTACTAAGGTGTGATCATGTTTTGCTTGTGAGAGAAGTTTAGTCAACGGGTCTGTCACATACAGAGCCATATGTATTTTGCAAATATTCTATGTCTACAACGCTCTGCACGGAGCTACTCTAGCTAATTGCTCCCACTTTCAATATGTATCCAGATTGAGACTTAGAGTCATCTGGATCAGTGCCAAAACTTGTATCGATGTAACCCTTTACGATGAACCTTTTTGTCACCTCCATAATCGAGAAATATATCCTTATTCCACTAAGGATAATTTTGACCAATGTCCAGTGATCTACTCCTAGATCACTATTGTACTCCCTTGCCAAACTCAGTGTAGGGTATACAATAGATCTGGTACACAACATGGCATACTTTATAGAACCTATGGCCAAGGCATATGGAATGACTTTCATCTCTTTCTATCTTCTGCCGTGGTCGGGTTTTGAGTCTTACTCAATTTCACACCTTGTAACACATGCAAGAACTCTTTCTTGACTGTTCCATTTTGAACTATTTCAAAAATTTATCAAGGTATGTACTCATTGAAAAATCTTATCAAGCGTCTTGATCTATCTATATAGATCTTGATGCTCAATGTGTAAGCAGCTTCACCGAGGTCTTGCTTTGAAAAACTCTTTATTCGAGTATCCTTTCATGCTATCCAGAATTTCCATATCATTTCCAATTAACAATATGTCATCCACATATAATATTAGAAATGCTACAGAGCTCCCACTCACTTTCTTGTAAATACAGGCTTCTTCAAAAGTCTGTATTAAAACTATATGCTTTGATCAACTTATCAAAGCGTATATTCCAACTTCGAGATGCTTGCACCAGTCCATTGATGGATCGCTGGGGCTTGCACATTTTGTTAGCACCTTTTGGATCGAGAAAACCTTCTGGTTGCATCATATACAACTCTTGTTTAAAAAATCCATTAAGGAATGCAGTTTTGACATCCATTTGCCAGATTTCATAAAATGTGGCAATTGCTAACATGATTCAGACATACTTAAGCATAGATACGAGTGAAAAACTCTCATCGCAGTCAACACCTTGAACTTGTCGAAAACCTTTTTGCGACAATTCTAGCTTTGTAGATAGTAACACTATCAGCGTCCGTCTTCCTCTTGAAGATCCATTTAATCTCAATGTCTCGCCGATCATTGGGAAAGTCAATCAAAGTCCATACTTTGTTTTCATACATGGATCTTATCTCAGATCTCATGGCCTCAAGCCATTGTGCGGAATCTGGGCTCACCATCGCTTCTTCATAGTTCGTAGGTTCGTCATGGTCTAGTAACATAACTTCCAGAACAGGATTACCATACCACTCTAGTGCGGATCTTACTCTGGAAGACCTACGAGGTTCTGTAGTAACTTAATCTGAAGTTTCATGATCATCATCATTAACTTCCTCACTAATTGGTGTAGTAGTCACAGGAACAGATTTCTGTGATGGACTACTTTCAAATAAGGGAGCAGGTACAATTACCTCATCAAGTTCTACTTTCCTCCCACTCACTTCTTTTGAGAGAAACTCCTTCTCTAGAAAGGATCCATTCTTAGCAACGAAAGTTTTGCCTTTGGATTTGTGATAGAAGGAGTACCCAACAGTTTCCTTTGGGTATTCTATGAAGACGCACTTCTCCGATTTGGGTTCGAGCTTATCAGGTTGAAACTTTTTCATATAAGCATCGCAACTCCAAACTTTAAGAAATGACAGCTTAGGTTTACTGCTAAACCATAGTTCATACGGTGTCGTCTCAACGGATTTAGATGGTGCCCTTTTTAAACGTGAATGCAGCTGTCTCTAATGCACAACCCCAAAACGATAGTGGTAAAACCGATAAGAGACATCATAGATCGCACCATATCCAATAAAGTGCAGTTACGACGTTCGGACACACCATAACGTTGTGGTGTTCCAGGTGGCGTGGGCTGTGAAACTATTCCACATTGTTTTAATTGAAGACCAAACTCGTAACTCAAATATTCATCTCCGCGATCAGATCGTAGAAACTTTATTTTCTTGTTACGATGATTTTTCCACTTCACTCTGAAATTCTTTGAACCTTTCAATTATTTCAGACTTATGTTTCATCAAGTAGATATACTCATATCTGCTCAATTCATCTTGTGAAGGTCAGAAAATAACGATACCCGCCACGAGCATCAACACTCATTGGACCGCATACATCGGTATGTATTGTTTCCAATAAGTCAGTAGCTCGTTCCATTGTTCCAGAGAACGGAGTTTTAGTCATCTTGCCCAAAAGGCATGGTTCGCAAGCATCAAATGATTCCTAACCAAGTGATTCTGAAAATCCATCTTTATGGAGTTTCTTCATGCGCTTTACACCAATATGACCCAAACGGCAGTGCCACAAATAAGTTACACTATCATTATCAACTTTGCATCTTTTGGCATCAATATTATGAATATGTGTATCACTATGATCGAGATCCAACAAACTATTTTCATTGGGTGTATGACCATCAAAGGTTTTATTCATTTAAACAAAACAACAATTATTCTCTGATTTTAAATGAATAATCGTATTGCAATAAACATGATCAAATCATATTCATGCTCAACGCAAATGCCAAATAACATTTATTTAGGTTCAACACTAATCCCGAAAGTATAGGGAGTGTGCGATGATGATCATATCAATCTTGGAACCACTTCCAACATTCATCGTCACTTCCCCTTCAACCAGTCTCTGTTTACATAACTCTTGTTTCGAGTTACTAATCTTAGCAACTGAAGAAGTATCAAATACTCAGGGGCTACTATAAACACTAGTAAGGCACACATCAATAACCTGTATATCAAATATACCCTTGTTCACTTCGCCATCCTTCTTATCCACCAAATATTCAGGGCATTTCCGCTTCCAGCGACCATTTCCTTTGCAGTGTAAGCACTCAGTTTCAGGCTTTGGTTCAGCTTTGGGCTTATTCGTGGGAGTGACAACTTGCTTGTCATTCTAGTTGAAGTTCCCTTTCTTTCCCTTTGCCCTTTAATTGAAACTAGTGATCTTGTCAACCATCAACACTTGATGCTCTTTCTTGATTTCTACCTTCGTCGATTTCAACATCATGAAGAGCTCGGGAATCGTTTTCGTCATCCCTTGCATACTATAGTTCATCACAAAGTTCTACTAACTTAGTGATGGTGACTAGAGAACTCTGCCAATCACTATCTTATCTGGAAGATTAACTCCCACTTGATTCAAGCGATTATAGTACCCAGACAATCTGAGCACATGCTCACTAGTTGAGCGATTCTCCTCCATCTTTTAGCAATAGAACTTGTTGGAGACTTCATATCTCTCAACTCGGGTATTTGCTTGAAATATTAACTTCAATTCCTGGAACATCTCATATGGTCCATGATGTTCAAAACGTCTTTGAAGTCCCGATTCTAAGCCGTTAAGCATGGTGCACTAAACTATCAAGTAGTCATCATATTGAGCTAGCCAAACGTTCGTAACGTCTGCATCTGCTCCTGCAATAGGTTTGTCACCTAGCGGTGCATCAAGGACATAATTCTTCTCTGCAGCAATGAGGATAAACCTCAGATCACGGATCCAATCCGCATCATTGCTACTAACATCTTTCAACACAATTTTCTCTAGGAACATATCAAAATAATCATATGAAAGCAACAATGCGAGCTATTGATCTACAACATAATTTGCAAAATACTACCAGGTACTAAGTTCATGATAAATTTAAGTTCAATTAATCATATTACTTAAGAACTCCCACTTAGACAGACTTCTCTCTAGTCATCTAAGTGATCACGTGATCCAAATCAACTAAACCATAACCGATCATCACGTGAGATGGAGTAGTTTCAATGGTGAACATCATTATGTTGATCATATCTACTATATGATTCACGCTCGACCTTTCGGTCTCCGTGTTCCGAGGCCATATCTGTATATGCTAGGCTCATCAAGTTTAACCCGAGTATTCCGCGTGTGCAACTGTTTTGCACCCGTTGTATTTGAACGTAGAGCCTATCACACCCGATCATCACGTGGTGTCTCAGCACGAAGAACTTTCGCAACGGTGCATACTCGGGGAGAACACTTCTTGATAATTAGTGAGAGATCATCTTAAAATGCTACCGTCAAACAAAACAGAATAAGATGTATAACAGATAAACAACATATGCAATCAAAATATGTGACATGATATGGCCATGATCATCTTGCGCCTTTGATCTCCATCTCCAAAGTACTGTCATGATCTCTATCGTCACCGGCACGACACCATGATCTTCATCATCTTGATCTATATCAATGTGTCGTCACATGGTTGTCTCGCCAACTATTGCTCTTGCAACTATTGCTATCGCATAGCGATAAAGTAAAGTAATTATTTGGCACTTGCATCTTATGCAACAAAGAGACAACCATACAGCTTCTGCCAATTGCCGATAACTTCAACAAAACATGATCATCTCATACAACAACTTATATCTCATCACGTCTTGACCATATCACATCACAACATGCCCTGCAAAAACAAGTTAGACGTCCTCTACTTTGTTGTTGCAAGTTTTACGTGGCTGCTACGGGCTGAGCAAGAACCGTTCTTACCTACGCATCAAAACCACAATGATAGTTCGTCAAGTTGGTGTTGTTTTAACCTTCTCAAGGACCGGGTGTAGCCACACTCGGTTCAACTAAAGTTGGAGAAACTGACACCCGCTAGTCACCTGTGTGCAAAGCACGGCGGTAAAACCAGTCTCGCGTAAGCGTACGCATAATGTCGGTCCGGGCCGCTTCATCCAACAATACCGCCGAACCAAAGTATGACATGCTCGTAAGCAGTATGACTTGTATCGCCCACAACTCACTTGTGTTCTACTCGTGCATGTAACATCAACGCATAAAACCTAGGCTCGGATGCCACTGTTAGGGAACGTAGTAATTTCAAAAAAATTCCTACGCACACGCAAGATCATGGTGATGGCATAGCAACGAGAGGGGAGAGTGTTGTCTACGTACCCTCGTAGACCGTTAAGCGGAAGCGTTATGACAACGCGGTTGATGTAGTCGTACGTCTTCACGAATCGACCGATCCAAGCACCGAACGTACGGCACCTCCGTGTTCAGCACACGTTCAGCTCGATGATGTTCCCCGGGCTCCAATCCAGCTAAGCGTCGGGGATGAGTTCCGTCAGCACGACGGCGTGGTGACGATGATGATGTTCTACCGGCGCAGGGCTTCGCCTAAAACTCCGCGATGATATGATCGAGGTGGAATATGGTGGAGGGGGGCACCGCACACGGCTAAGGAACGATCCGTAGATCAACTTGTGTGTCCATGGGGTGCCCCCTGCCCCCGTATATAAAGGAGTGGAGGAGGGGAGGGCCGGCCCTCTCTATGGCGCGCCCTAGGGGAGTCCTACTCCCACCGGGAGTAGGATTCCCTCTTTCCTAGTCCAACTAGGAGTCCTTCCATGTAGTAGGAGTAGGAGACAAGGAAGGGGAAGAGAGAAGGGAAGGAAGGAGGGGGTGCGGCCCCTCCCCTTAGTCCAATATATCGATCTTTACGTCTTGACCATTTCGAGACTCCTCGTCATGTCCCCGATCTAATCCGGGACTCCGAACTCCTTCGGTACATCAAAACTCATAAACTCATAATATAACTGTCATCGTAATGTTAAGCGTGCGGACCCTACGGGTTCGAGAACTATGTAGACATGACCTAGAACTATTCTCGGTCAATAACCAATAGTGGAACCTGGATGCTCATATTGGCTCCTACATATTCTACGAAGATCTTTATCGGTCAAACCGCATAACAACATACATTGTTCCCTTTGTCATCGGTATGTTACTTGCCCGAGATTCGATCGTCGGTATCCAATACCTAGTTCAATCTCATTACCGGTAAGTCTCTTTACTCGTTCCATAATACATTATCTCGTAACTCACTCTTTAGTTACAATGCTTGCAAGGCTTAAGTGATGTGTATTACCGAGAGGGCCCAGAGATACCTCTCCGACAATCGGAGTGACAAAACCTAATCTCGAAATACGCCAACCCAACATGTACGTTCGGAGACACCTGTAGAGCACCTTTATAATCACCCAGTTACGTTGTGACATTTGGCAGCACACAAAGTGTTCCTCCGGTAAATGGGAGTTGCATACTCTCATAGTTGTAGGAACTTTGTATAAGTCATGAAGAAAGCAATAGCAACATACTAAACGATCAAGTGCTAGGCTAACGGAATGGGTCAAGTCAATCACATCATTCTCCTAATGATGTGATCCCGTTAATCAAATGACAACTCTTTTGTCCATGGCTAGGAAACATAACCATCTTTGATAAACGAGCTAGTCAAGTAGAGGCATACTAGTGACACTATGTTTGTCTATGTATTCACACATGTATTATGTTTCTGGTTAATACAATTCTAGCATGAATAATAAACATTTATCATGATATAAGGAAATAAATAATAACTTTATTATTGCCTCTAGGGCATATTTCCTTCACCAGATCCTATGCCAGTTGCATTTGCTTTCCCGGGAGGCATGCCCGCAATGATGGCGCAGCCAATGGTCGAGGGCAGGAAGGCTGTCAAGTTCGCAGAGCCGAGTCCAAGGTACATTTATCATGTGCTTATATCATTTTATTGTATACATCTTTGTAGTTTGACATTTGTCGTAATCGTCGTATTTTTTTGGGGGTCCTCACTTATGATGGGCAACTGATATGTGATGACATGGCAACTGAATTTGATGCACCATGCCACCTACATTTTTTTTGCTGCCATGCTTCATTTCACATTTTGGGCAACTACATGGCAACTGAAGTTGATTCAATATGGCAACTGTAGTTGCTCTCACATGGCAAATACAATGCATTACACATGGCAACTGGATTTGTTGCACTATGTCACCTACATTTTTTTTGTTTCCATGCTGCATTCTTCCTCCCGGCAAGCACACGGAAAGTGTAGTTAGCACAACATGGCAGCTGTAGTTGCTGTGACATGGCAACTACAGTCCAACCAGATGGCAACTACAGTGCAACTACATGGCAACTATAGTTGCTACAATATTCCATTGTAGTTGCACCACACGTGGCAACTCCCCACTTTTTTGTACATATATCTCACATCATGCACCCTATCTTCTCACAATGCATCTGTTTTTGATTTCTAGTTATCCTAATCCACTTTTTTGATCCTTGCAGCCACCCCTGAGGAGATTTCACCATCACTTGATGAAGCTTACCACAGGATTGAGGAGGCAGCATTGCAGAGGAGGTCCTCACGAGGGCAAGGGCAATCAAGTTCCAACGTGCCTACAGATACGGTATCTGAGGATACCATCAGGAGTGCCACCCCTGGTTCTGTGAGGCATCAGAGGGTAGTTCACCCACCTCCCGTGGAAGACTACGAGCCCGAATTCAGGGCCACTAAGGAACAGACCCAGTTGTACGATATTGTCAAGCGTTTTGGAAATGCGAGGTCCAGCGGCAAGCACATGAAGGAGCTGAAAGCGTAAATGACCATACCCCCATAATCTCTCATTTTGCTTTGTTCCTTTTTTACCATTCATCTTCTTTTGTACTTTCTATACATGATCCGCTTATGTTTTAGTTCTTTCATTTTTTTACTTAGTAGGCATGATTCTTTCATCTTATATCATTTTCATACAGCTCATGTTTGAACAGAACCAAGGTCATTCAATGCGGAGCGACGTACGTCGACCTGGGTGATCTTGCCGAGTCCGTGAGGCCAAACGGTAAAATGTCGACGAATGTAGTTGCATGCAGGATTGACTACATCAACAATCATATGGATGTGTGTGCCGACAAAACAATCATGCATTATAGTGTGACCTGCAAAATATGGGATGGTGACTTCCACCACAAAATCTTGAGGAAGAATTTTACACAACACGGTGAATTCAAGCTCACAATGAAGAAATATGTGAGTATTCGTTCCCTGTTTGCACTTTTTTTACATGGTTTGGTTTTTTGCCATCTTCTACACTCTGTTTATGTGGCAGATGTTTCATGTGGCAATAGCTGCCGGGCTTCCTGACTTTTTGATTATTGCATCTCGTGCAAACTATGTGGCAACTTCATAGAAAAATACACAGCAAATTTTGTTCATACATGGATGGCAACTTTCTTTCAACTACCCCCACCCATAACCAAACATTCTACGTGATTCTACTTTTTTTTTCCTCTGTGGTTCTTCATGTGAACTCTGCTTCTCATTTCCCTCACTTTTAAATGTAGGTCATGTTCCCCATGTTCTAGGAGCTTGCACCACATGACCAACACGACAAGTGTGGTCACCACTATGCGATCTGTCTTGACCTGAAGAACCAATGTTTTGAGGTGCTTGATTCAATTCGTTCGGCAGCTGATGCAGACCTTACTACGCATGCTGAATTCTTCATCAACAACCTCAAAGAGACATGGAACCGTCACTACGAACACTCAAAGGTCCAGATCAGACATTTCCAGGTTGAGTACGTGGCGACTACGAAGCAAGGGAACACATAATTTCCTACCCCCTCCTTCATGTGCCATTTACATCAATCCAACCCCTCTTTTGTTGTTACATCTGAATTGAAGTCTATGACTGCTATGTTTGTCCTTTTTTGCTAGTTCACCTGACTCTTTTTCGTGTGCAGGACGGACTGTGGCTTTCACGCGTTGGAATACTTTACAAAGTGGGAAGGTAGACTTGTCCCCGCTGTCACAGCTGCAATGGTCGTTGAGCTCCGGAAAATCAACACATGGAACTGGTTGACGAATGAAGATTTCAACAAGCGGTCCGGAGCACGCGAGTTTGTGGAGGAAGCTATCAAGAAAGTCATCAAGAGGTACAAGTGATCACGCGGCGATACACACCGGACGCATACCTTACATTCTGTTTCTGAGGAATGTAAGGTACTATCTCTTTTGTTCTCGTCAAAAACTATGTTCGTGTGCTATGTTATGACTGCAACCCCGCGTAGCCTACTATGTAGTGGTGGTGTGTAAGCGACATTTGAATAGTTTCTGTAATATATGTGTGGATGTGAACGTACTTAGGCGTGGCAGCAGATATGTTTTTATGTCTATCATTATTACTATGGTTTCATTGTTTGTAGCACCCGTTTTGCTGTTTCGAATGCGTCACAATGTTTCAAAACATGGCAAATGTAGTTCATCAGACATGGTTAGTGAAAGTCATCGTCGTTGTTCATTTGGACGTTTTGCTTCTTTTTTTTCATCACTAACTTCACCAGCTAGCATGGTAGGTTGATCATGTAGCCACAACCTTTGCTGCGGTTTATGCACGTTACACTTTTTTCAACTTGTTTCCCATACATTGCACACAACACAATATGTGTCACTAAACTGCGTCAAATTGTTATGGAAATATATGCGATGCAGAGTCGTTACAAATACCATGGCATATTTTCAGTACATCTAACATGACAGATCCAGTACAAACAACACGGCAGATCCAGCATAATTAACATGGCAGATCCAGCATAACTAACATGGGCAGATCCAGTACAACTAACATGGCAGATCCAGTGCAACTAGCATGGCATATTTTTAGTATAAAATAGTATGGCATATTTTTAGTATAAAATAGCATGGCATATTAACTACACACAATATGGCATATTAAGTACCCATAACATGGCAGATTAAGTATCCATATCATGGCAACTACATTTATCCATTCAATGCATTTTCCTTCAACTTCTGAATCCCCTCAAGAGTCATTCTCCCAAATTAAAAAAAATCACAACATCTAGGGTACAAAACAAAATGTCCACAAGGACCATGTCACAGTGCCCCAACTTTTGCTTCTGGATTGCCCGTCCCTTTCTTTGTTTTCTTGTGTTTTGCTTGAATCTCCAATCTCGATTTGTACCTTATCTCTCTTGGACGACCCTTTGTGATGGAACGGGGTGGGTTCCTGACCTGGGTTTGTGTTCTTGCTGTTCCAGATCCTATCTCAGAGTTTTCAGATGATGGCCCCGTGGATGAAGGCACACTTGATGTGCGGGGGAACCGGTGTAAGGCTTCCTCAGCTTTCCTCTTCTTGATCTCATCAAGCTCTCTTTTCAGGGCCTTCCTGTGTTTTTCTGCGACTCTCGCTGTCTCATCACTCTTGCACGCTTCATCAATTAGCTCAGCATAGTTCTTTGTGAGCACAACGTGCCTCACGGCTTCCATGGTTGCCTTAGGTCTCTCGTCATGCACAGCCAGAACTGCATTTGTTGTCTGTGGCGCAAATGCGTCGTCAGCGTCCCAAGTCCATCGCCGCCTTATGAAATGGCGGGGCATCCGTGTCACAGCGTTCATGTCCATTACTTTTAGTATGTGACAGCACACAATGCCGTCCCATTCAAACTTGCAGCATTGGCAGTAGTATTTGCCTTCGCCTATCGAGGCTTTGACGAAGTAGTTCCTTCCTTTGTCCGAGTCTTGAGGTTCTGAATCCGACATGCCCAAAATAGAACACACCTTGAACGTATGTTCGTCCATCTGGAAAGTCGTGAACATGCTGGAATGCTTTATTTCTTCCTGAAATCTGCAAGTTTTGTGTGTTTTCTGTTAAACTATCGTGCGATCTTTTTTTGTAGCACCTTATGTTGTCATGGAAAATAGAAATACATTTTTGTTTGAACATGGCAAACATAGTACACTGAACATGGCAAACATAGTACAGTGAACATGGCAAAGATAGTACACTGAAGATGGCAAACATAGTATATTAGACATGGCAACTGTAGTATATTAGACATGGCAACTGTAGTATATTAGACATGGCAACTGTAGTACACTAGACATGGCAACTGTAGTACACTAGACATGGCAACCATAGTACATTTTCAACTGGTCATCGTCATTTCCACACCAACATTCCCAATGGAAGCACATTGCATAAAACATGGCAACTGCATTTTATTGAACATGGCATCTACAGTTTACTAAACATGGCAAATGCATTTTTCAACTTGCATTTTTAGTAAACATGGCAATTGCATTTCAGCATATGTGTCGAGAATATAACATTTTTCTGTTGACATTGGCATTTGCATACCAACATGCCCCAATGGAAGTACATCACATTAAACATGGCAACTGCACTTTATTGAACATGGAAAATGCATCTGAGCAAGCATGGCAAACAGAATTTTCAATGAACATGGCAACTGCAGCTGAGTAAGCATGGCAAACAGTATTTCATTAAACATGGCAACTGCACATCATGGCAACTGCATTGCACTCTATAAGGCACCTACTGCCTTAGTGCTTTTTGCGCAAATAAGACTGTAACGCAACTGACTTACTTGTTAAACATCTTGTTTGTGTATATCTTGCTCATTTGCCTCTCCATTGGTAAATACGTTAGCAATTTCGGCTGCTTTAGCACGGTGGTAGCTTCTTGCTGTAGCTCAGATCCCAAAATTTTTTGTTGCAAAGCTGTGTACTGCTTTGCAAACTGTAGCAAAGAGTTGCCAGGGCTCACTTACCGCTTCAAAACAGCATTGAACCCCTCGCTGCGCTGCGTAGTCTGCAGAAAGGGGAAGAAGCACTGCATGAAGTAGGCCGGCACCCAGTACATTCGCTTCTCCCACAGGTTAGCAAGCGTCTCATTGTCTTGGACTTGATATGTTTCAATCATGGCCATCCAGCTCCTTTCAAACTCCTCCACCGTCAAGCTGTGGTCCACGCACAGCTCGAACGCCTTGTGGAACTCTGGACGGTCAGTAAAGAACGGTCCTAGCGTCTCTTCAGCCTTCTTTATAACACGGAAATACCTCCTCTATGCCTGCACGCATGCTGAAATCCCGGTATGTTATTATGTTCATCGGAGCAAGTCCATCCATGCACTCCAAGAAGGTCTTGAACAGCCAAACGTACCCATCCGTGTCTTCGTTCCGAACGAGCCCGCATCCGAACTGCAATGACTGACTGTGGTTATTTATTCCTATGAACGGAGCGCATGGCATCTTGTACATATTAGTCAGATACGCCGCGTCAAATGAAATGCAATCTCGGAAATGTTTGTAGGCTCTCCTTGCAGCACCATCCACCCAATACATGTTCCTGACACGGTCCTCATCGTCCAACCTTATCCTGTAGTAGAAATCTGGATCTTCCTTCGCTTTCTCATCGACGTAGGCCATTGTGGCCTCTATGTCAGCCAGCTTGCTCTCTCTACGGTACTTGGCATGTACGTTTGTGACGTCAGCTGGTATGTACGGCATGCTACTCAGTTTCCCCTTTTTGCTGTGGATGAGTGATAGTATCTGGACCATTCTTGATGGACCGACGTTACAATCATGTAGCAGCTTTACGAATTGCCTTTCGACCGGGGTGAATCCTCTGTGGGCGGTCAGAAATTTTACCAGGTCAAACTTATTTATGAGTTTGTGGTTGTGCTCGTCAAAATAGTCAGTGACCACATACTGTGTTCCATCTACATTTAGCTTACACCGGACAGGGCAACCCGTCTTGAGAATGATCCCTCTCTTTCGTTCCGGAATGACAAGCGCAACACCTTTCCCTTTCTTGTTCCTTCGTGCCTTGTGGCACCTCATCTCACCTCTGTTGTACTTGTTAGTTTTCTTAATTTTCCTATGGTATTCGGTGTTGACGGCAAACCCATGGAACTTTGCATATGTCTGGAAGAATTCCTTTGCTTCTTCGTACGATTCAAATCTCTGCCCAACATACGGTGGCTGAGGTACCACGATCTCTGGTTGCCCATCATCTTCATCCCCTTGTGCCTCGTCGTCAGTTTCATCATTCACTTCAGTATCGGGGGCAGTTTCATCGACTTGAGTGTTGGCAGTGCTTGCGTTCAAAGGGGTGGCTATGGGAATTGCTGGAATGATTGCCATTTTCGACACAGACTCGGCATTATTTGCGGCATGATTGTCTGCTGGCTGGGGGAACACGTCTTCTATGCGCTCAGAGCTCCCCGCAGTAGATGTGCTCGCGCCGCTGTTAACTGTAGTTGTAGGCCCTGTAATTGAAATAACAGGTACGAGATTAAGATTTTTTTGATTGAATAACATGTTTATCGCAACGGATGACATCAACGTCGAGCGATTTGGCACTACATCATTCGAACGGCAAGATGTCAGTTTGCGCGTGGACATGGGTGGCAAATGTAGCTGTCCAGTCATGGCAGCTACAGTTCAACAAACATGGCAAACTATTGTTTGCCAATGCACGACAACAAGCTTCCTTTTTTAGTACGAAAACTTGGGTTCTATATGCATGGCAGCTGCAGTCCTGCATACATGGCAAATACTGCTACCAAAAAATGGCAAATACATGTGGTCTAGGAACAAAACTACTGCATTGTAAGATTGATCTCACTAGGCGAAATGCATTCAACCATTAGTGATGCACACATGCTTTTAGCAGTTGGCCAATTTTCAAAGACAATACTTGACTCATTTACACACAACCACTTGTCAGCATTTTATGCTTTGTTTTTGTCCACCATCACTGCTTTAATTCTTTTTTTTGGCACGTGCTTTTTTTTGCCACAAAAACAAATGTAGTGCTGTTTTGTGGTTTTGTTTTTTCCTTACCTTGTTGTGCTGCATGTGACCATCTTGTGTGGTCTGTGACACCAAAATGACATGCTCCACCTGCAATTTGTGAAGCTTGCCACGAGACGTTTGCCGGGTTACCACCACCGTAATAACCTGTAAGCATAGTAGTAGTTGGTCAATTCATGGCAAATGCAGTTTGTGCTAGCACAGTAACTGCCGTCCCCCCTGATGTGGCAACTGCAGTTTTCCTGGCATGGCAACTGTAGTTCCACTGGTATGGCAACTGTAGTTGTTCCTCCATGGCAACTGCAATTGCCCCTGATGTGGCAACTACATTTGTCCTGGCATGGCAACTGTAGTTGCACTGGCATGACAACTGCAGTTGTTCCTCCATGGCAAATGCAGCTGTCCAGGGATGGCAACACCAGTTGTCCAGGGATGACATCTGCAGTTATTTATCCATGGCAATTGTAGATGTCTAGTCATGGCAATCGTAGTTGACAACTATGCTCCTTCTGCTAATTGAGCATCCGCAACTTCATTTTTTATGGACTCACCTGTGTATGACGTCGATGGCAGGTACATGGGTGCTGCCTGATGCCACGTGCTGCATGAAGGCTCTGCATTTTCACCCGTGATAACTCGTGAGTCATTTTGCCATTTTTTTGCATGTTCATTTTTCATGTCCAGACCAGTATGTGCTCTTTTTTTCGTATGCATTACCTTGATTAGCCATATTAGCCAGTTGAAGTTGGTTGCCCGTACATTTGTCAGTGTTAGCGCCTTGTGACTGCACTTGCCACGGGGGCCCCCTGAGAGTGTTTTGGTCATAAGAACCTGCGAAAAAATGACAGTGCATGACATAAGTAGAATGTCATCTTCATCGTTACGAAGATGGCAACTGTTCTCTTCTTTTTGTTATCATGCATCATACCAATGCCTGCATACTGTTCTAGTAGTGGCAGCAATGGCCCTGCAGAGATGAGTTGATTGTACTCTGATGCATCCCAAGGGGGCGTTTCTGGCCTTTGAGAACCCCAAGTATCAGCGCCATCTTCGTGATTCATTCTTTCCGTGTCTCGCTTCTTTCCAATGTGTTATCAATCACTACATGAACAAGAACGCATTAACAATCCAGAAGAATTGTATTCTTCTGCTGCTTGCACATAGAAGATAGGGATGGCAATCAACATGCCAACTAGGTGGCAGTTACTGACAACGAAATGTGGCAACTGTGGTTATACATAAGTGGCAATTAATTTTTCCCACCCGCTTTATTCCAGAGTTGTCCTTCCTCTCCTTTTTTAGGGATTCCTACTCATCCATTTTCATACCCAACTACTTGCGTCAATCAAACTAGGAACTTAAGTTAACTCAAAACATAGATCACAAAACTACTGGATCTCAGAACTACTGGTGTTGCCACCCCCTATAGCATGGATCTAGTACAAGATCGGGGAGATTTTCAGCCTGAAGGATGAGAAGGATGAGATCGGGAGATTTTCACCTTATTTTAGCTGATCGTCTCTGGAGGGCTGGGTTGGAGTGGGGGGCTGGGGGTGGGAAGGGTTGGGGTGTGGTTTGCGGTGGGAGTGCCCTACGGATCTGCCCTGGTTGCCATGGTAACCAGAGAAGGCCGACGATGGAGGTAGGGTTCGAGAGGTGGGGGACGATGGCGGCAGTCGAGAGAGGCGATCGAGCGGAGGCCGGGAACGGCTGGGTCATGCGGGCAACAGGTCGTGTGGCCCGGACGGGGAAGTGCGGGCGGGGTTGCCACACACCGGACGTGCGGGTTGTGCAATTGCGCGTCCGGACGCGGTCGTGCGGGCGTGTTCCTGTTCACGCCACACGAGGCGTGTGGGTGGGTTCGTATCCATGCCACACGTGTGGCAGTTATCGCGACCCTAAGTTAATCTCAAAACGTAGATCACAAAACTACTGGATCTCAGAACTACTGGTGTTGCCACCCCCTATAGCATGGATCCAGTACAAGATCGGGGAGATTTTCAGCCTGAAGGATGAGAAGGATGAGATCGGGAGATTTTTACCTTATTTTAGTTGATCGTCTCTGGAGGGATGGGTTGGAGTGGGGGCCTGGGGGTGGGGAGGGTTGGGGTGTGGTTTGCGGTGGGAGTGCCCTACGGATCTGCTCTGGTTGCCATGGCAACCAGAGAAGGCCGGCGGCGGAGGTAGGGGTTCGAGAGGTGGGGGACGATGGCGGCAGTCGAGAGAGGCGATTGAGCGGAGGCCGGGAACGGCTGGGTCGTGCGGGCAGCGGGTCGTGTGGCCCGGACGGGGCAGTGCGGGCGGGGTTGCCACACACCGGACGTGCGGGCTGTGCAATTGCGCGCCCGGACGCGGTCGTGCGGGCGTGTTCCTGTTCACGCCACACGAGGCATGTGGGCGGGTTCGTATCCATGCCACATGTGTGGCAGTTATCGCGACCCAATAAATATGGTTGGTGAGATATGGGGTGCATATCCATGAAAAAATAGAAGAAGATATAGGGGGCATATGCAGCCGATCGAGTACCAATTGCCATTTCCCTATGAGACCAGGTCTATTTTTCTACTCCCTATGTTCCTAAATACTCCCTCTGTCCCATAATATAAGACGTTTTTTAACACTAGAGTAGTGTCAAAAAAGGTCTTACATTATGGGACGGAGGGAGTATATGTTTTTTTTCGAGAGAAATTTCCAATCTATTCATCAATCCTGGCAGTACAGAGAACACAAGAGGTAATAAAAATTACAACTAGGTCTATGGACCACCTAGCGACGACTACAAGCAGTGGAGCGAGCCGAAGGCGCGCCGCCGTCACCGCCTCTCCATCACCGGAGTCGAACAAACCTTGTTGTAGTAGACAGTCGGAAAGTCGTCGTGCTAAGGCCCCAAAGGACCAACACACCAGAGCAGCAACCATCGCCGATGAAGAGAGTTGTAGATTGGAAAGATCAAACCTGAAACCACACGAACGAAGACGAACAAAAACTGGATCCAAATAGATCCACCGAAGACCAGCATCGACCGAATCCCATGAGATCCGACGGAGACACAGCTCCACACATCCTCCGACAATGATATTCACACCATCGGGACGGGGATAGGGCGTGGGAGACATTATTGCTACCGAGGGACATCGCCGCCGCCACACAGCCCCAACCAAGACGCTCAACCTAGCAAAATCGAGAACGGGGTCCCTCCCGCCGGCGGGGGGCTGAGATCCTCCACACCTCCACAGGCCAAAGGCCATCGGAGGCGGGGCGGATCCGCGGCGGCGCCGACGGGAGGAGGAAGAAGACTTTTCTTGTGGAGGAGGAAAGACTATGCTTGGTACATCCGTATTCTTGTTCGATTCCTCGGAGTATATGTTTATTTAGAGATTTCACTATAGAAACTACATGCGGATGTTAGACGCCTTTTAAAGTATACGTTCATTTATTTTGCTTTATATGCAGTTTATAGTAAATAAAATCTCTTAAAAGACTTATATTTAGAAACGGAGGAAGTAATTATGTTAGGTTAGACCCACCTAAACATCACACACGTGCCTTGCATGAATCCAGGAGCAACTAAGAGCCTTTATTTCATGAAGGATTTCGATGTCAATTCTTGTGTTCAGGCTCGACACCTTTTTCTTTAACGGCCGGCTTACACCGGCTTGAACCATTTTATTAAAGAAAACAGAATACATTTGCATAACAGATTCTTGATGATCGTTGCCATGCATGTTTGCTTCAGGCTTGTCAAGGTTTAAGCAAATAAATCGTCGCAAAAAAAAAAGGTTGAAGCAAACACTGTTGCTTGTTGCGCTAGTTTTCTTTTTTTTTTTTTACAATCTGCTTGTTGCGTTAGCTAATCTAGCTAACAGTAAGATAGATGGTCCATGTGTACAGTTGCATCGAGGTATTTTTGCAATAAAAAGAGGACCCTCTTAGCTAGCACACGTTCTCTGGCCAGCATGGCAATTACGAACGTTTTTTATGGTAATTTTAGTTATAGGGGTGGCAATTTTCAGACTAACATGACAATTCCTTTCTAAAAAAAGCAATTTTTTAAATAAACTATCACCGTTTGATCTCGATCAAACGGCTGCGAAGGCGTTTCGTACTGAGAAAAACAGGGTGCTCAGGTCTCCACGACGGGTATTCGATGGATGGACCGGAACTGGAACCGAACCCAACAGGGAAAAGGTCGGCGACGCGGGGTTTCCAAAAATCAAGGAACCGACATCACCATCGCGCTGTAGGCAGTATATATAAGAGGGAGAAAAAAAGAGAGATACTCCACGCCGTGCCGCACTAACCCTACCTCCACGCCGGCTTCTTCCCCGGCGACCCCTCGGTCTCGCCGGAGCAAAGGGAGAAGAACTGCCTGCCACTCGCGCGGCCACCCGCCCAAGGTAACTTCACGTCTCCCCCTCCCTGTCCGGGGCTGGCCTTGGCTCTTGCTCCCAAGGTCACCGTGGGTCTTAGCATCGTGTCTGATGATCTTGAATGGGTGAGCCGTGGTAGCTTGCAGGCCTGTCCATTCAATCCGGCATCCTCCTGCCACCTTGAGGAAGAAGCAATGCCGGCGGCTGCCCATACGTTTGACAGCGACGACGAAGAACTCGACGGCCCAGTCTCCTTCAAGAGGCCGAGCGCCTCTCTCAAGCAAAACAACATGCCCACCCCCTCATCAGGAGATGTACAACATTGTCAAAAGAGTGCATTGAAAAGACCTCATGTGGAAGATGTCCTCATGGTGGACACCGATGATTCAGACGACGACGACATACCACTTGCACTGAGGAAAAAGGCCGATGACAGGAAATTCCAGAGAATCACCACATGTAGCGCCGATTCAGATTCAGAAGATGATGAGAAACCACTCTCCGCAAGGTTGTTCAAGGACGCCGCTTCACCAAGTGGAGGCAGCGCCTCCGACGATGATGATTCAGAGGATGATAAGCCATTGGCTGCCCGTTTTTCACTCGTTACTCGAAATTCCGTGGACATGCCGATCGAACCTAACAAGGAGGCGTTGAAAAGTAGTGCAAGTAGTGCTCCCCGAAATTCAATTAAGAGGCCATGTGATAGCAATATTCAGCCAAGTTCAGCTCTTAAGAAGGCAAAGTGTACAAACAGTTCTGCCTCTGCAAGTTCAGAAGATGATGGAAGTGACAATGTACCTCTCGCACGAAGGCTGACAGTCGGCGAGCCTTCAAAAAGAAAGCCGTCTGCAAAGGATATTGTGAAGAAGAAAAAGAAGAGCCCTTCATCTTCTAAGGACAACCTGAAAGTAGTAAAAAGGAAAACAAAGAAACTAATGAGAAATTCCCGGTCCTCGAAGGCAACGAAGGTCCGTGAAGTGTCTGGTGGTGGAAAGAAATGGTCTACTTTGGTGCACAATGGTGTCATCTTCCCCCCTCCGTACAAGCCTCATGGTGTCAAGATGCTATACAATGGAAAACCTGTTGATCTGACCCCAGAACAGGAGGAGGTGATATATATTCAGCATTGACAGTTTACTGCTTTGTTTTTTACTACTTCAGTTTCGTAGCAATGAGGATGATCAGGCTACTACTAAATATCAAGATCACGATTCTGTCTTTTTGTTCATCCGCTAATTCTCTGCTCTGCAGGTTGCAACCATGTTTGCTGTGATGAAAGACACAGAGTACGCGTCCAAGGAAACATTTATCAACAACTTCTTCACCGACTGGAGTAAAATTCTTGGTAAAACCCATACTATCAAAAAGTTCGAGCTTTGTGATTTCATACCGATCTATGAATGGCACCTACAAGAGAAGGAGAAGAAAACGCAGATGACTTCAGAGGTAGATTTCTATGCATTCTGCAGAGTGAACTTATTGTTGTTATCTCTAAAATTTCTCACAGTTTGATGACTAAAAGATCTCCAAGAACACAGATTTATCCTGCCACCAACGATCATCTGAAGTATTTAATCCTTGTAACTCTTTCTTGACAGGAGAAGAAAGCATTGCGGGAAGAGAGAGAGAAACAAGAGAAGAAATTTATGTGGGCTTCCGTAGACGGTGTTGAAGAGAAGGTCTTTTTTTTCATGGTTTCCGAATATGACTTGGGCTTTTATAAATCCTACTTCATCCGTCCGAAAAAGTTTGTTCCAAACTTGTCTCTCAAATGGATGTATCTAGCACTATACATCTATTTGAGGGACAAGTTTTTTCGGACGGAGGGAGTACTAGAATAGACAGTCCACTCTTTTTCTTCGGCGACTATACACATATGCCACTAGTCTCAAAAGCAAATTCAGATTTTGCCATCATTTTTTCGATAACGAAATTAAGATTTTTGCACTGGATGTGGAGAAATGATGTTAGTACTATATAAAACGATGGATTTCCTCAGTGGAAGTGAGACTTGCATTGTTGTTCATATTCTTCTACATGTATATATACCAGTTTGGCTACTAAGCAAACTGACATGTTTAATTGCTTCAGGTTGGTAATTTCAGAATAGAACCACCTGGCTTGTTCAGGGGACGTGGAGAGCATCCAAAGGTACGGATTTGCAAATTAATCACATACTCCCTCCGTTACCAAATACAAGTCTTTTAAGAGATTTCAACGCGGACTACATACAGAGCAAAATGAGTGAATCTACACTCTAAAATATATACATCCATATGTAGTCCCTATTGAAATCTCTAACAAGACTTATATTTAGGAATGGAGGGAGTATTTTTTTTTTACTTCAAGTGAGGGCCTTCAATTTAAGGCTCTCTACTGAATTGTTTTAGATGGGAAGACTGAAGCGACGCATCCGACCAAGTGATATTACAATAAACATTGGAGAAGAGGCTCCAATCCCAGTTTGTCCTATACCAGGAGAAAGGTACCCTGGAATTAAAGTTATTGATGTTATCGGAAAGGAGAGTATTTATGTAGGGGCTTCTAGCATGTATAGATTCATGATTGGTAATGTGTTCTGCAGCTGGAAAGAAGTTAAACATGACAATACTGTTACATGGTTGGCCTTTTGGAATAATCCGATAAACCAAAAGGATTTCAAGTATGTTTTCCTGGCGGCAAGCAGCTCCCTAAAGGGGCAAAGCGACAAGGAGAAATATGAGAAGGCCCGGAGACTGAAGGTGAGGAAGTTAGTTTTGTGATTCATATAGGTTTTCTGTCCCCATGTAAAGATAATAATAATGCTAATTGTGTTCATATGGCTATGGCAGGATCACATAAAGAATATTCGTGCAAATTACACCAAGGATTTCAGGAGCAAAGAGGAGGTGAAGAAACAAATTGCAGTGGCAACATACCTTATAGATAAACTAGCCCTTAGGGCAGGGAATGAAAAGGTATATTCTACTGGACTTATCGTTACTGAATGATATTTCCATTTTATTCTAGATGATTGTGATAGTATGTATGTTGGCAATGCACTGTATACCCTTAAAGGTTGTTGCACAAATTCTTCTGCTTTTATGCTTGATACACAACTGTGCTATGCTTTTATTGTAACATAATGTATGTTCCGTCAGCATCGCTGACAGCGTTATCTGAAATACCCCTTTGCATCAGGATTAGTGGACACAAATAATTTACATGATGAGTCATTCACCGAAAATCAATTCCTTTCCGCATACATGTTAATTTTTTAGTAATAATCCACTTAGCTTTGAACTTCCTCGACATATGTTCTCATGCTACTTCAATCCTTTTTAGGATGACGATGAGGCCGATACTGTTGGTTGTTGTACGCTGAAGGTTGAAAATGTTACTTGTCTGCCTCTAAACAAGTTGCAGGTCTTGATCTTTGTTCTCTATTCTGGTACTCACTATATGAAAAGTAAATTTTCATGTTATCTAATGTTTGGTCGATTTCTTTTCAGTTTGACTTCCTTGGTAAAGATTCTATAAGATACTTGAACACTGTAGAGGTTGAGCCACCTGTATACGAGGCGATTAAGGAATTCTGTGCAGGTATCTCCCAATGCTCTTTTCCCATCCCTCCATCTCTTCCTGCCCCAGACAAATGTTATTGACATCTGTTCTGCATACCTGTTTTCTAGGTAAAAATAAAGGTGCGCATGTCTTTGACAAGCTTGATACAACTAAACTAAATGCTCATCTCAAGGACTTAATGCCTGGCCTTACTGCAAAAGTCTTCCGTACATATAATGCTTCTATCACTTTGGACGATATCGTAAGTTCAATGCAAATTTCACTGTCCTGTACCAGGTCTTTGTTCTCTACTTTTATGTTTACACTATTTAATCTAAGGGCTTGATGAAGTGATTAGCTGAAGTTTGTCGTGAGTAAAACAATTTAGTAGCGTATGTTTTACTGCTTTATTTTGGTACTGTAATATGCATGGCTGCAGCTCAAATCAACAAAATACATTTAGTTTGTCAATGACACACAGAAATCGTCAGCATTATTATGTGCCATGTGACTACGATGTTATGTCATCATATATTTTGGATCTGAAGAAATATATGTGTGTGATGGTATTACAGTTGAATAAAGAAACAGAAGTTGGGAGCCTTATTGAAAAAATTAATGTCTACTCCCGAGCAAACAAACAGGTAAAGTCTGTCACTTGTGAGGGAAAAAAACTTGCATATTCAGTACATCCCTCTTATTGACTCTCAACGATGTTTCTCGTTTACACAGGTTGCCATAATCTGTAACCATCAGCGTGCCGTCCCAAAATCACATGATTCCCAGATGACTAAGTTGAATGAAAAGATTGATGAATTAAAGGTTGGTTTATGGTTGCAAATGGTTAGATCAAACTTATGCTAGTTTGATGTGGGTGCAAATGATTGGCTCAAATATATGCTTGTCCTGTAAACTTTTTGATTGTCATTTGGTTCTTTTCTCCAGGCCCAGAGGGATGAATTGAAAGCAGACTTAAAGAGAGCGAAGAAAGGAAAGCCTCTAGCCGGTGATGAAGATGGGAAGCGAAAGAGAAAATTGACCCCTGAAGTGTACGTCACAACCACAGATATGTCATGTTTTGTACTTGCCTGAATATAGAGTGGAGGCAATCTCACAAATCCACTTGCAGGTTGGAGACTAAGATCTCTAAAATTGAAACCAAGATCAAGGAAATGGATATCGCTAACACGAACAGAGAGGAGTTGAAGACAGTAGCACTAGGAACATCAAAGATCAACTACCTTGATCCAAGAATCACCGTGGCGTGGTGCAAAACCCATGAAGTTCCTATTGAGAAGGTATTACAGTCCCTTGGATCTCCTCTCGCTTGTATTATAGTTCTCAGCATCTCTGCTCCTTGACCATCCATATATGCAAGAGATAAAAAAATAGATTATCAGTTAATCTATAGACATAAAGCCATATAAACCTTCCTCCCTATAAAATTAAGCGTTGTTCTATTTATTTCATAGTCGAAGTTGCATTCCAGTGCAGGTAAAAATTAGTTCTATGTTATACTTGTGCCTTGATTTATTGTTTGAATGACTAATTTGATTAATTGTCATCATTTGGTAGTCCTTAACAGAAGCTGTTTTTTCTGTGTGTGTGTGTGTGTGCGGATTTTCAGCAAGACAATTCTCGCGAAATTTGGATGGGCGATGGACGCCGACCCGGATTTCAGATTCTAAGGGATGCCTGGCAGTCAGTAAATTCGAACAATCTTCCAGCCCCCTTATCCCCGACCGCAATCGCAGCTAGGAAAGAAAGAGCACCCGGAAAGAAGGAATCGCTGGTCATTCTCTTTGTAGGCTCTGCTTTTGTTTATCCTGTGTTCGCCATCTTTCGATTGCCTTATATGCGCTTGGCCCGGTGGATTTCAGTCGAATCTCAAATATAGCTGACGGTGTGTGCATATGTACTTGAGAACTGCTGACTGATTTTGATGGAAGAAATGCTACAATGTGCAAATTTTGATAGAGTAGTTTAGTGGTTGTGCCATGGTCTTCATGTATTTTATATACAAATTCTAACAAGAATGCACTGGCGGCGACTGAATTTGGTAGTCTGTATTTCGGAAACTTCAAATTACAGTTGTGGGAAGCGTTTTTACCTGATCCAAACTGTGTGCTCCCATCCCCAACTATGAATGGTATCTATGTCGGCCTCCGTCGGCACTCAGTGCCGGTGGTCGTCTACCGCAACTTCGTCTGCCTACTAGCCAGATACTGAATCTCGCCAGCTCTGCTCGCCTCGCTCCCTCAATTCCGCCGGCTCTCCTCCATTCTCCTGCGCGGTGACGGGGGTGGGGTGAGGCGGCCTCCTCTTTGCGACGAGGCACGGCCGCATCCCTGCACGGCGGCGAGCGTGCCCGCATAGCGAGTCCGCGCTGGTGTGGTCGCCAAGATGGCCGTGGCTCGCCTCGGACGGCGTCTTCCAGGCCGCGTATGTGTAGACGGTGACGCAAGCGGTGGCTACCCGAGTGGAAAGGCGGGCGCATGGAGGCGCAGACGGTGGGCGGGGTGACCAACACGGCCACGTACTCACTGCGACGGCGGAGGCAGCTGGGCGGCGCGCCGCAGGGCGTGCCGCCTCGGAGGCAGCAGGGCCAACGGAGATTCCTAAAATAAAAAACATCAAGAGCATCTACGCCCGGACGCCCCTCAAACGCCCGCCGTTGCGCCCGGGCCGTTCCCTGGGCATTGGCCGGGCATCAAATTTTAAGTCGCAGCCGGACATCTCATACTAAATTCTCAAATCCAAACAAACATATACAAATTAAAATAACTCATATACTACATCGATCATCTAGCTACTCGTCGTCCGAGATGTCAACGATCTCCGTGCTCGGCTCCGGCAGCATAGGCGACAGCTGCAGCTCCGGCTCCTCCAGCTGCTACGCTCTGGCCTCCCTCGCCTCTATCTCCGTGTCGAGTTCGACGAAGAGCGCGTCAGACTCCGACTGCTCCCGCCGAAGGAACGCCCGGTTGGCCTCCACAGAGGCCTTATCCTAGATGGACTCCAGAATGGCCTCCTGCTCCGCCATCTCGTCGGACTGGGCGACGGCGAACTCTGCCTCCACCTGCTCCATGTTGAAACCCGGCAGCTCCGGCTTCTGCTGCTCCGCCTCCTCCACCTCCATCCGAGCCATCTCCTCCTCCTCTTCCTCCTCTTCCCCTGGCTCCTCCTCCTCCTCCTTCGGCTCCAGCAAGTCTGGAGGCAGCCCGACAGCGATGCGAGCGGCGCGCACGGCTTGCCTCGCTCAGATCTCCTGCTGGTTCTCCTAGCGGCGCTCCATCGTCAGCATGACATAGTAGGTGATCTTGCTCCGGACCTTGGCGGAGTGCCGGAGCGTGGCCAGAGCGTCGGATCGTGGGCAGAGCGCCGGAGCAGGGAGAGGGAGGAGGTGGATGGGTTCGGACTGGCAATGCGGAGAGGGGGGAGGTGGATGGGTTAGGGTTGCGGGACTCCGGCCAGCTTAAATAGCCAGATTTCGTCTTGGGCGCGAGCCGGAGCGGCGCCACGCCATGTTCACACCGCGGCGACGGACGCCACGTACGTCGGACCGTCGGGTTTCCGGGCGTTTCCATGTGGGACACCGCCGTCAGACCGACGTAGAGGGCGTGCTCGGGCGCGCCTGGGCGCCTCATATTTGGGTTGGATATGTGATACGTCTCGAACGTATCTATATTTTTTTATTGTTCCATGCTATTATATTATCTGTTTTGGATGTTTTATATGTATTAATATACTATTTTATATTATTTTTGGGACTAACCTATTAACCCAGATCGCAGTGCCAGTTTCTGTTTTTCTTTGTTTTTGAGCTTCTCAGAAAAAGAATACTAAACGGAGTCCAAACGGAATAAAACTTCATAATGACTTTTCTTGGACCATAAGACACCCAGGAGACTTGGAGTGCAACTCAGAAGAGCCACGAGGCGGCGACAAGGGTGGAGGGCGCGCCCAGGGGGGTAGGGTGCGTCCCCCTACCTTGTGGGCCCCTAAGTGACCCCCTAACCTAGATTTTCCTCCTATAGATTTGCAAATATTTCCAAACCCTCAAAAGCATCCACGAAAACACTTTCCCACTGCCGCAACCTTCTGTTCTCGTGAGATCCCATCTTGGGGCCTTTCGGGCATCCTGTCGGAGGGGGATTCGATCACGAAGGGCATCTACATCAACTCTATTGCCCTTCCGATGAAGTGTGAGTAGTCCACCATAGACCTACGGGTCCATAGCTAGTAGCTAGATGGCTTCTTCTCTCTTTGATTCTTAATACCATGTTCTCCTCAATGTTCTTGGAGATCAATCTGATGTAATACTTTTTTGCGGTGTGTTTGTCGAGATCCGATGAATTGTGGATTTATGATCGGCTTATCTATGAATATTATTTGAATCTCCTCTGAATTCTTATATGCATGATTTGGTATCTTTGTATTTCTCTTTGAATTATCAGTTTGGTTTGCCCAACTAGATTGGTTTTTCTTGAAGTGGGAGAGGTGCTTAGCTTTTGGTTCAATCTTGCGGTGTCCTCACCCAGTGACAAAGTACAGGTAGCGAGGCACGTATGTATTGTTTCCATCGAGGATAAAAAGATGGGGTTTACATCATTATTGCTTGAGTTGATTCCTCTACATCATGTCATCTTACTTAATGTGTTACTCTGTTCTTTATAAACTTAATACTCTAGATGCAGGCAGGAGTCGGTCGATGTGTGGAGTAATAGTAGTAGATGCAGGCAGGAGTCGGTCTACTTGATACGGACGTGATGCCTATATTGCATAATCATTGCCTTGGATATCGTCATAACTTTGCGCTTTTTTATCAGTTGCTCGACAAAAATTTGTTCATTCACCGTATTATTTGCCTTCATGAGAGAAGCCTCTAGTGAAACCTATGGCCCTCGGGTCTATTTTCCATCGTATTAGTTTCCAATCTACTATTTTTCATCATATTAGTTTCCGATCTACTATTTGGCAATCTTTTCTTTTCAGATCTATAAACCAAAAAACCCAAAAATATTTTATCCTTTGTTTATCTATCTCTATCAGATCTCATTTTTGCAAGTAACCATGAAGGGATTGATAACCCCTTTTTTACGTTGGGTGCAAGTTGTTTGATTGTTTGTGCAGGTATTGGTGATTTGTTCGTTCTTCTCCTACTGGATTGATACCTTGGTTGTCAAACTAAGAGAAATAATTATCTCTACTTTGTTGCATCACCCTTTCATCTTCAAGGGAAAAACCAACGCAAGCTCAAGAAGTAGCAATATGAGGGGTGCCGATTAGCTCGGGCGTTTGAGGCCCATTTGAGGGGCCCATCTGGGTCAAAAAATCGTGACCGATCAGTGACCGGCTGGGCCGCCCGAGCATTTGTGGCCGGTTTCTGGCGCCCGGCTATAGATGCTCTGAGGCATCTCCAAGGCGAACCCTAAAACCGCTCGCGTACGTTCAGACTGTGGAGGCCATCCAACGTGGCATGTATCAGTCTGCCGAGCGGTCTGAACATATTTTTCTGACAAATCCGAGACAAAGATGGTGCTTTGTGGGAGTCCAAACAGTAGACACGTAGGACTCCAACAGCCCTAGCCCACCGAAAACCCTTTTCGGACCCCGCGCCTCCATCCTCCCGGCCTCCACGCAACACCCCTGTCGGAACTCTATGTCTGCATCACCTCCAACATTCCAGCCGGGCTCCACCCCGCTTCTCCACCATCGCTGTTCAACCCATCTCCGATGACCGCCCCATCAGATACCATCCTCTATTGCTATACTCACCATGCCCGACAGTTGTTCGATGAATTGCGGGAGCTAAAAAAAGTTGTTCCTACTTCTTTCAAGCAATGGTTTCCGATTTGGAGTATATATACAAGCACTATGTTGAGTCGTCCGACACACAGATGAGACGGCGATGATGCAGGTGGTCCTTGAAGACGCGGAGCGTGCGGAGGAGCATGTTATAAATTTCAAGGGATCGATCAAGGGTCATCGAGTGCTCAACCGCAATGGGGTGCACGACCGTTTAACACTGTTACTTTGCCTCCGATGCACTCTTCGCTGACCATTTTGGCCAGCGTTTTCGGATGCACAAGACTATCTTCGATTCTTTGTAACATTTTGCTCCCCTCGACCTCGCCACATTGGGCTCGCAAATGGCAAATCCAATCCATAGAGCCTCAATGGAAGAAGACTGGTCCATTACCCATGGCTCCCCTTCCTGAGCTGTGGAACCTCTATTTCGATATTCAACTTCAATGGTAGAGTATTCTCCGATTTCCAATCGACCGGAGGAGGAAGCATTTGTGTCCGTCGTGCCTCAGCATCGATCCATAGCCGATCCCACCACAAGACCAAGCTCCAGAAGCCCCCGCTGAAAGAGCAATCATGCCCTTACATCATGTTTTGATGTTGATGATAATATACATGTAGGGGACTAATAATGGTTGTTAAGTAAATCTCAGGTGTTAGTGTTGGGGAACGTTACAGAAAATAAAAAATATCTACGCTTTCACCAAGATCAATCTATGAGTTCATCTAGCAACGAGAGAGAGGAGTGCATCTACATACCCTTGTAGATTGCGAGCGGAAGCGTTCAAGAGAACCGGGTTGAGGGAGTCGTACTCGTCGTGATCCAAATCACCGATGATTCTAGTGTTGAACGTACAGCACCTCCGCGTTCAACACACGTACGGTTGAGGAAGACGTCTCCTCCTTCTTGATCCAACAAGGGGGAAGGAGAGGTTGATGAAGATCCAGCAGCACGACGGCGTGGTGGTGGATGCAGCAGCGATCTCGGCAGGGCTTCGCCAAGCTTCTGCGAGAGGGAGAGGTGTAGCAGGGGAAGAGGGAGGCGCCAAGAGCATGGGTGCGGCTACCCTCCCTCCCCCCTCTTATATAGGCCCCTAGGGGGGCGGCCCTAGGAGATGCAATCTCCAAGGGGGGGGGGAGGCGGCGGCCAAGGGGGTGACTTGCCCCCCAAGCTAAGTGGAGGCGCCCCCCACCCCTAGGGTTTCCAACCCTAGGCGCGGGGGGGGGCAAGGGGGGTGCACCAGCCCACCAGGGGCTGGTTCTCCTCCCACTTCAGCCCATGGGGCCCTCCGGGATAGGTGGCCCCACCCGGTGGACCCCCGGGACCCTTCCAGTGGTCCCGGTATAATACCGGCGACCCCCGAAACTTTCCCGATGGCCGAAACTTGACTTCCTATATATAATTATTTACCTCCGGACCATTCCGAAAATCCTCGTGACATCCGGGATCTCATCCAGGACTCCGAACAACTTTTGGGTTACTGCATACTCATATCTCTACAACCCTAGCGTCACCGAACCTTAAGTGTGTAGACCCTACGGGTTCGGCAGACATGCAGACATGACCGAGACGCCTCTCCGGTCAATAACCAACAGCGGGATCTGGATACCCATGTTGGCTCCCACATGCTCCTCGATGATCTCACTGAATGAACCACGATATCGAGGATTCAATCAATCCCGTATACAATTCCCTTTGTCAATCGGTACGTTACATGCCCGAGATTCGATCGTCGGTATCCCAATACCTCGTTTAATATCGTTACCGGCAAGTCACTTTACTCGTACCATAATGCATGATCCCATGACCAGACACTTGGTCACATTGAGCTTATTATGATGATGCATTACCGAGTGGGCCCAGAGATACCTCTTCGTCATACGGAGTGACAAATCCCAGTCTCGATTCGTGCCAACCCAACAGACACTTTCGGAGATACCCGTAGTGCACCTTTATAGTCACCCAGTTACGTTGTGACGTTTGGCACACCCAAAGCACTCCTACGGTATCCGGGAGTTGCACAATCTCATGGTCTAAGGAAATGATACTTGAAATTTTGAAAAGCTCTAGCTAAACGAACTACACGATCTTTGAGCTATGCTTAGGATTGAGTCTTGTCCATCACATCATTCTCCCAATGATGTGATCCCATTATCAATGAAATCCAATGTCCATAGTCAGGAAACCATGACCATCTGTTGATCAACGAGCTAGTCAACTAGAGGCTCACTAGGGACACGTTGTGGTCTGTGTATTCACATGTGTATTACGATTTCCGGATAACACAATTTTAGCATGAATAATAGACTATTATCATGAACAAAGAAATATAATAATAACCATTTTATTATTGCCTCTAGGGCATATTTCCAATAGTCTCCCACTTGCACTAGAGTCAATGATCTAGTTACATTGTGATGAATCGAACACCCATAGAGTTCTGGTGTTGATCATGTTTTGCCCTAGGGAGAGGTTTAGTCAACGGATCTGCTACATTCAGGTCTGTGTGTACTTTACAAATATCTATGTCTCCATCTTGAACATTTTCACGAATGGAGTTGAAGTGACGCTTGATGTGCCTGGTCTTCTTGTGAAACCTGGGCTCCTTGGCAAGTGCAATAGCTCTAGTGTTGTCACAAAAGAGTGCGATCGGCCCCGACGCATTGGGTATGACTCCTAGGTCGGTGATGAACTCCTTCACCCAGATTGCTTCATGCGCTGCCTCCGAGGCTGCCATGTACTCTGCTTCACATGTAGATCCCGCCATGACGCTTTGATTGCAACTGCACCAGCTTACTGCCCCACCATTCAGAATATACACGTATCCGGTTTGTGACTTAGAGTCATCCAGATCTGTGTCGAAGCTAGCGTCGACGTAACCCTTTACGACGAGCTCTTTGTCACCTCCATAAATGAGAAACATATCCTTAGTCCTTTTCAGGTACTTTAGGATGTTCTTGACCGCTGTCCAGTGTTCCATGCCGGGATTACTTTGGTACCTTCCTACCAAACTTACGGCAAGGTTTACATCAGGTCTGGTACACAGCATCGCATACATAATAGACCCTATAGCTGAGGCATAGGGGATGACACTCATCTTTTCTCTATCTTCTGCCGTGGTCGGGCATTAAGCTGAGCTCAATTTCACACCTTGCAACACAGGCAAGAACCCCTTCTTAGACTGATCCATATTGAACTTCTTCAATATCTTATCAAGGTATGTGCTTTGTGAAAGACCTATGAGGCATCTCGATCTATCCCTATAGATCTTGATGCCTAGTATGTAAGCAGCTTCTCCAAGGTCCTTCATTGAAAAACACTTATTCAAGTAGGCCTTAATGTTGTCCAAAAGTTCTATATCATTTCCCATCAAAAGTATGTCATCTACATATAATATGAGAAATGCTACAGAGCTCCCACTCACTTTCTTGTAAACGCGGGCTTCTCCATAAGTCTACATAAACCCAAACGCTTTGATCATCTCATCAAAGCGAATGTTCCAACTCCGAGATGCTTGCACCAGCCCATAAATGGATCGCTGGAGCTTGCCTACCTTGTTAGCATTCTCAGGGTCGACAAAACCTTCCGGCTGCATCATATACAGTTCTTCCTTAAGATGGCCGTTAAGGAATGCCGTTTTGATGTCCATTTGCCATATCTCATAATCATAGTATGAGACAATTGCTAACATGATTCGGACAGACTTTAGCTTCGCTACGGGAGAGAATGTCTCATCGTAGTCAACCCCTTGAACTTGTCGATAACCCTTAGCGACAAGTCGAGCTTTGTAGATGGTAACATTACCATCCGCGTCCGTCTGCTTCTTAAAGATCCATTTGTTTTCTATCGCTCGCTGATCATCGGGCAAGTCTGTCAAAGTCCATACTTCATTTTCATACATGGATCCTATCTCGGATTGCATGGCTTCAAGCCATTTGTTGGAATCTGGGCCCGCCATTGCTTCTTCATAGTTCGAAGGTTCACCGTTGTCTAACAACATGATTTCCAGGAAAGGGTTGCCATACCACTCTAGCGTGGAACGTGTCCTTGTGGACCTACGAAATTCAGTAGTAACTTGATCCGAAGTACCTTGATCATCATCATTAACATCCTCTTCAGTTGGTGCTGGCACCACAGGAACATCTTCCTGAGCTGCGCTACTTACTGGTTCAAGAGGTAGTACTTCATCAAGTTCCACTTTCCTCCCACTTACTTCTCTCGAGAGAAACTCTTTCTCCAGAAAGGACCCGTTCTTGGCAACAAAGATCTTGCCTTCGGATCTGAGGTAGAAGGTATACCCAATGGGTTCCTTAGGGTATCCTATGAGGACGCATTTTCCGACTTGGGTTCGAGCTTTTTAGGTTGAAGTTTCTTGACATAAGCATCGCATCCCCAAACTTTTAGAAACAACAGCTTAGGTTTCTTCCCAAACCATAATTCATACGGTGTCGTCTCAACGGATTTAGATGGTGCCCTATTTAAAGTGAATATAGTTGTCTCTAGAGCGTATCCCCAAAAAGATAGCGGTAAATCGGTAAGAGACATCATAGACCGCACCATATCCAATAAAGTGCGATTACGACATTCGGACACACCATTACGCTGAGGTGTTCCAGGCGGCGTGAGTTGTGAAACGATTCCACATTTCCTTAAGTGCGTACCAAATTCGTGACTTAAATATTCTCCTCCACGATCTGATCGTAAGAACTTTATCTTTCGGTCACGTTGATTCTCTACCTCATTTTGAAATTCCTTGAACTTTTCAAAGGTCTCAGACTTGTGTTTCATCAAGTAGACATACCCATATTTACTCAAGTAGACATACCCCCGGGCGGCCAAGGGGGTGGCTTGCCCCCCAAGCCAAGTGGAGGCGCCCCCCACCCCTAGGGTTTCCAACCCTAGGCACAGAGGGGGGCACACCAGCCCAACAGGGGCTGGTTCCCCTCCCACTTCAGCCCATGGGGCCCTCCGAGATAGGTGTCCCCACCCGGTGGACCCCCGGGACCCTTCCGGTGGTCCTGGTACAATACCGGTGACCCCCGAAACTTTCCCGATGGCCGAAACTTGACTTCCTATATATAATTCTTTACCTGCGGACCATTCCAGAACTCCTCGTGACGTCCGAGATCTCATCCGGGACTCCGAACAACTTTCGGGTTACTTCATACTCATATCTCTACAACCCTAGCGTCACCGAACCTTAAGTGTGTAGACCCTACGGGTTCGGGATACATGCAGACATGACCGAGACGCCTCTCCGGTCAATAACCAACAGCGGGATCTGGATACCCATGTTGGCTCTCACATGCTCCTCGATGATCCTATCGGATGAACCACGATATCGAGGATTCAATCAATCCCGTATACAATTCCCTTTGTCAATCGGTACGTTACATGCCCGAGATTCGATCGTCGGTATCCAAATACCTTGTTTAATCTCGTTAGCGGCAAGTCACTTTACTCGTACCGTAATGCATGATCCCGTGACCAGACACTTGGTCACACTGAGCTTATTATGATGATGCATTACCGAGTGGGCCCAGAGATACCTCTCCGTCATACGGAGTGACAAATCCTAGTCTCGATTCGTGCCAACCCAACAGACACTTTCGGAGATACCCGTAGTGCACCTTTATAGTCACCCAGTTACGTTGTGATGTTTGGCACACCCAAAGCACTCCTACGTTATCCGGGAGTTCACAATCTCATGGTCTAAGGAAATGATACTTGACATTTGGAAAAGCTCTAGCTAAACGAACTACACGATCTTTGAGCTATGCTTAGGATTGGGTCTTGTCCATCACATCATTCTCCCAATGATGTGATCCCGTTATCAATGACATCCAATGTCCATAGTCAGCAAACCATGACTATCTGTTGATCAACGAGCTAGTCAACTAGAGGCTCACTAGGGACACGTTGTGGTCTATGTATTCACACGTGTATTACGATTTTCGGATAACACAATCATAGCATGAATAATAGACTATTATCATGAACAAAGAAATATAATAATAACCCTTTTATTATTGCCTCTAGGGCATATTTCCAACAGTTAGTCCCCGGTTCATCGAAGTGTGTGGATCAAGAGCATATGAAGTGATTTTACTCAAGGATGAAGTATCAAAATTGATTTCATATTTGTTCCCTTGAGTATATGATCCCGCACTATTAAGAGGCGATCGATAGGGTTAGTTTAAGGCTTGCTCATTCCACAAGCATTCGTTCCAAATATGTTTTTGCTCCATCTTTATATTCCCTGGAATGTTTCTGTCTCTGGCCTGCCGGATGTCCGTGCTCACGGCGGATATCCGGCCTGTAGGCCGGATATCCGGACCTTGCTATCCAGAATGCACTTGTGCTGGTGCTATTTGTCGGATGTCCGGCCCTCTATGTCGGATGTCCGGGCTCTCCATGCCGCGCCGGATGTCCGGTCCCTATCCCGGATGTCCGGCCTCTGCTACCTGTGGAACAACTGAGGTTCTGTAATCCCTTGGTGATTGCGCCGGATGTCCGGTGATAACCCACAAGTGTAGGGGATCGCAACAGCTTTCGAGGGTGAAGTACAACCCAAATTTATTGATTCGACACAAGGGGAGACAAAGAATATTCTTGAGTATTAGCAGTTGAGTTGTCAATTCAACCACACCTGAATAACTTAGTATCTGCAGCAAAGTGTTTAGTAGCAAAAGTGGTATGATAATAAAGGTAACGGTAGCAACAGTAAAGATAAATGTTTTTGGGTTTTTGTAGTAGTTGTAACAGTAGTAACGGAAAAGTAAATAAGTGAAGAACAGTATGCGAAAAGCTCGTAGGCAATGGATCAGTGATGGATAATTATGCCGGGTGCGATTCCTCATGCAATAGTTATAACATAGGGTGATATAGAACTAGCTCCAATTCATCAATGTAATGTAGGCATGTATTCCGTAAATAGTCATACGTGCTTATGGAAAAGAACTTGTATGTCATCTTTTGTCCTACCCTCTCGTTGCAGCGGGGTCCTTACGGAAACTAAGGGATATTAAGGCCTCCTTTTAATAGAGAACCAGAACAAAGCATTAACACATAGTGAATACATGAACTCCTCAAACTACGGTCATCACCGAGAAGTATCCCGATTATTGTCACTTCGGGGTTGTCGGATCATAACACATAATAGGTGACTATAGACTTGCAAGATAGGATCAAGAACACACATATATTCATGAAAACATAATAGGTTCAGATCTGAAATCATGGCACTCAGGCCCTAGTGACAAGCATTAAGCATAGCAAAGTCATAGCAACATCAATCTCAGAACATAGTGGGTACTAGGGATCAAACCCTAACAAAACTAACTTGATTACATGGTAAATCTCATCCAACCCATCACCATCCAGCAAGCCTACGATGGAATTACTCACGCACGAAGGTGAGCATCATGAAATTGGTGATGGAGGATGGTTGATGATGACGACGGAGACGAATCCCCCTCTCCGGAGCCCCGAACGGACTCCAGATCAGCCCTCCCGAGAGAGATTAGGGCTTGGCGGCGGCTCCATGTCGTAAAACGTGATAAAACTTTCTCTCTGATTTTTTTCTCCGTGAGACGGAAGATATAGAGTTAGAGTTGAGGTCGGTGGAGGTCCAGGGGGCCCACGAGATAGGAGGTCGCGCCCTAGGGGGGGCCTGTCTCGTGGACAGGCTATGGGGCCCCTGGCATTAATTCTTTCGCCAAAAATTCTTAGTAATTCCAAAAAGTGCCTCCGTTGATGTCCAGGACATTCCGAGAACTTTTCTTTTCTACACATAAAACAACACCATGGTAGTTCTGCTGAAAACAGTGTCAGTCCGGGTTAGTTTCATTCAAATCATGCAAGTTAGAGTCCAAAACAAGGGCAAAAGTGTTTGGAAAAGTAGATACGTTGGAGACGTATCAACTCCCCCAAGCTTAAACCTTTGCTTGTCCTCAAGCAATTCAGTTGATTAACTGAAAGTGATAAAGAAAAACTTTTACAAACTCTGTTTGCTCTTGTTGTTGTAACATGAAAAGCTAGCATTCAAGTTTCAACAAATATTATGAACTAACCATACCCACAATAACACATAGGTCTCACAATTACTCACATCAATAGCATAATCAGCTAGCGAGCCATAATAATAAAAATCAAATGACAACACTTTCTCAAAATAATCATAACATGATATAACAAAATGGTATCTCGCTAGCCCTTTCTGAGACCGCAAAACATAAATGCAGAGCACCTTTAAAGATCAAGGACTGACTAAACATTGTAATTCATGGTAAAAGAGATCCAGTCAAGTCATACCCAATATAAACCAGTAATAATGAATGCAAATGACAGTGTGCTCTCCAGCGGGTGCTTTTAATAAGAAGGATGATGACTCAACATAAAAGTAAATAGATAGGCCCTTCGCAGAGGGAAGCAGGGATTTGTAGAGGTGCCACAGCTCGATTTTAAAATAGAGATTGAATAACATTTTAAGCGGCATACTTTTGATGTCAACACAACATCTATGAGATGGCTGTATCTTCCGTACTACATGCATTATAGGCAGTTCCCAAACAGAATGGTAAAGGTTTATGCTCCTCCAACCACCAACAAGCATCAATCCATGGCTTGCTCAAAACAACGAGTGCCTCCAACATACAACAGCCCTGGGGGAGTTTTGTTTAATTATTTTGATTTGCTTTGATCTTTTTGGATCATGGGACTGGGCATCCCGGTTACCGGCCCTTTCTTGTGAATGAGGAGCGGAGTCCACTCCTCTTGAGAATAACCCACCTAGCATGGAAGATATAGGCAGCCCTAGTTGTAACATGAGCTGCTCGAGCATACAAAACACAATTTCATTTGAAGGTTTGGAGTTTGGAACATACAAATTTACTTGGAACGGCGGGTAGATACCACATATAGGTAGGTATAGTGGACTCATATGGAACAACTTTGGGGTTTAAGGAGTTTGGATGCACAAGCAGTATTCCCGCTTAGTACAGGTGAAGGCTAGCAAAAGACTGGGAAGCGACCAACTGAGAGAGCGACAACAGTCGTTAGCATGCATTAAAATTAATTCACACCGAGTACAAGCATGAGTAGGATATAATCCACCATGAATATAAATATCGTGAAGGCTATGTTGATTTGATTCAACTACATGCATGAACATGTGCCAAGTCGAGTCACTCAATTCATTCAAAGGAGGATACCATCCCATCATATCACATCATAATCATTCTAATAGCATGTTGGCACGTAAGGTAAACCATTATAACTCATAGCTAATCAAGCATGGCACAAGTAACTATAATCTCTAAATGTCATTGCAAATATGTTTACTTCATAATAGCTGACTCGGGAACGATGAACTCATCATATTTACAAAAACAAGAGAGGTTGAGTTCATACCAGCTTTTCTCATCCCAATAAGTCCATCATATATCGTCATTATTGCCTTTCACTTGCACGACCGAACGATGTGTAAAATAATAACAGTGCACGTACATTGGACTAAGCCAGAATCTGCAAGCATTCAACTCAAGAGAGAAGACAAGAAATATGGGCTCTAAATTAAATAAATAATCATGCATATAAGAGCCACTAAGCATTTTCAATATGGTCTTCTTGACCCCCAAAGGAAAGAAAAGAAAATAAAACTATTTACACGGGAAAGCTCCCAACAAGTAAAAGAAGAACGAGAAATCTTTTTGGGTTTTCATTTTAATTCTACTACAGGCAAGGGAATTAAACTAACTAATCTTTTGGTTTTTCTCAAGGTTTATCAAACACACAAGAAGAAAACTAGAAAAAGAAATTTAAACTAGCATGGATAATACAATGAAAGAGTATGAGCACCGACGACTAGTGTGTGAACATGAATGTAAAGTCAGTGAGAAATACGTACTCACCCAAGCTTAGGCTTTTGGCCTAAGTTGGTTTAATACCAAGGACCGCCTGGCCGATATCCATAAGTGAAACTGGGGTAGTACTGAGATGCAGAGGCTACCACCTCCTGAGTAGCAGCATGTTGGCGAGCTGCCTCCATTCCCCTCTCATATTCAGTTGCTTCTTCCCTGGTGACAACATGTCTTCCTTTTGCCTGATAATCAAAAAGGTAGGGAGCAGGAAGAATAACAGGGACGACGTTGCGTCTGTCATAGATTAGTCGATAATGGAGGAATTCTTCATTCCTCTCAAGAAAATGATGATCAAACATAGCTTCTTTATCCAAATAAACAGGAGGTACAATCATATCCCTCTCTCGTGGAGCTATATTAAGAAAATTAGCCACACGGGTTGCATAATTTCCTCCAAAGAAATCTCCCCTTCTACTATTATTCTGCAACCTACGTGCAACTATTGCCCCCAAGTTATAACCTTTATAACCTGACACAGCACTCTTGAGGACACAAAGATCAGGGGCACACATATGACATACCTCGTCCTTACCGTTAATGCATCTACCAATAAAGAGAGCAAAGTAATGCATAGCAGGAAAATGAATGCTCCCTATGGCAGCTTGTGCTACGTCCCTAGATTCTCCCACAGTAATATTAGCAAGAAAATCTCTAAATTCAGATTTGGGAGGATCATTAATATTACCCCACTGCGGGAGTTTACAAGCAGTTGTGAAATCCTCTAAATCCATGGTATAAGATGTTGGAAATATGCCCTAGAGGCAATAATAAAATGGTTATTATTGTATTTCCTTGTTCATGATAATTTTCTATTATTCATACTATAATTGTATTGACCGGAAACCGCAATACATGTGTGAATACATAGACCACAACATGTCCCTAGTGAGCCTCTAGTTGACTAGCTCGTTGATCAACAGATGGTCATGGTTTCCTGACCGTGGACATTGGATGTCATTGATAACGGGATCACATCATTAGGAGAATGATGTGATGGACAAGACCCAATCCTAAGCATAGCACAAGATCGTGTAGTTGGTTTGCTAAAGCTTTTCTAATGTCAAGTATCATTTCCTTAGACCATGAGATTGTGTAACTCCCTGATACCGTAGGAGTGCTTTGGGTGTACCAAACGCCACAATGTAACTGGGTGACTATAAAGGTGCACTATAGGTATCTCCGAAAGTGTCAGTTGGGTTGGCACGAATCGAGACTGGGATTTGTCACTCCGTATGACGGAGAGGTATCTCTGGGCCCACTCAGTAATGCATCATCATAATGAGCTCAATGTGACTAAGTAGTTAGTCACGGGATCATGCATTACGGAACGAGTAAAGTGACTTGCCGGTAACAAGATTGAACGAGGTATTGGGATACCGACGATCGAATCTCGGGCAAGTAACATACCGATTGACAAAGGGAATTGCATACGGGATTGCTTGAATCCTTGACATCGTGGTTCATCCGATGAGATCATCGTGGAACATGTGGGAGCCAACATGGGTATCCAGATCCCGCTGTTGGTTATTGACCGGAGAACGTCTCGGTCATGTCTGCATGGTTCCCGAACCCGTAGGGTCTACAGACTTAAGGTTCGGTGACGCTAGAGTTGTTATGGGAAATAGTATGTGGTTACTGAAGGTTGTTCGGAGTCCCGGATGAGATCCCGGACATGACGAGGAGCTCTAGAATGGTCCGGAGGCGAAGATAGGTATATTGGACGAAGGGTATTGGAGTCCGGAATTGTTCCAGGGGTACCAGGTGATGACCAGCATGTCCGAAAGGGGTTTCGGAGGCCCCGGCAAGCGTTGGGGGGCCTTATGGGCCAAGGGGAGTGGGCACATCAGCCCACTAAGGGGCTGAGAGCCCCTCCCACCCCATCTCACGTAACCAGGAGAGGTGGGGGCGCCACCCCTAGGGCAGCCGCCCCTCCCGGCTTGGGGGGCAAGTTTCCGGGGGTGGGAGCGCCCAAACCCATCTAGGGTTTCCCCTGTGGCCGCCGCCCCTCCCCTAGGGAACCCTAGGGCGCCTCCCCCTCCTCCCTTTCGCCTATATATAGTGAGGGAGAGAGAGGACAGCCGCACCCTTCCCCTGGCGCATCCCTCTCCCTCCTCCAACACCTCCTCCTCCTCCGTAGTGCTTGGCGAAGCCCTACCGGAGAACCACGAGCTCCATCACCACCATGCCATCGTGCTGTCGGAGTTTTCCCACAACTTCTCCTCTCACCTTGCTGGATCAAGAAGGAGGAGACATCCCTGGGCTGTACGTGTGTTGAACGCGGAGGCACCGTTGTTCGATGCTTAGATCGGATTCGGCGGCGATCTGAATCGCTTCGTGAACGACTCCACCGACTGCGTTCTTGTAACGCTTCCGCATCGCGATCTTCAAGGGTATGAAGATGCACTCCCCTCTCTCTCGTTGCTAGTATCTCCATAGATTGATCTTGGTGATGCGTAGAAACTTTTCAATTTCTGCTACGTTCCCCAACAGTGGCATCATGAGCTAGGTCTATTGCGTAGATTCTATGCACGAGTAGAACACAAGTTGTTGTGGGTGTTGATTTTGTTCAATGTGCTTACCGTTACTAGTCCTATCTTGTTTCGACGGTATTGTGTGATAAACGGCCCGGACCAACCTTACATGTACACTTACGTGAGATAGGTTCCACTGACTGACATGCACTTGTTGCATAAGGTGGCTAGCGGGTGCCAGTCTCTCCCACTTTAGTCGGATCGGATTCAATGAAAAGGGTCCTTATGAAGGGTAAATAGCAATTGGCATATCACGTTGTGGCTTTTGCGTAGGTAAGAAACGTTCTTGCTGGAAACCCATAGCAGCCACGTAAAACATGCAAACAACAATTAGAGGACGTCTAACTTGTTTTTGCAGGATATGCTATGTGATGTGATATGGCAAAGAAGGATGTGATGAATGAAATATATGTGATGTATGAGATTGATCATATTCTTGTAATAGGAATCATGACTTGCATGTCGATGAGTATGACAACCGGCAGGAGCAATAGGAGTTGTCTTTATTTATTGTATGACCTGCGTGTCACTGAATAACGCCATATAATTACTTTACTTCATTGCTAAACCGTTAGCCATAGTAGTAGAAGTAATAAGATGGCGAGACAACTTCATGGAGACACGATGATGGAGATCATGATGATGGAGATCATGGTGTCATGCCGGTGACGATGATGATCATGGAGCCCCGAAGATGGAGATCAAAAGGAGCAAAATGATATTGGCCATATCATGTTACTATTTGATTGCATGCGATGTTTATCATGTTTATGCATCTTATTTTCTTAGAACGACGGTAGTAAATAAGATGATCCCTCATAATAATTTCAAGTAAGTGTTCCCCCTAACTGTGCACCGTTGCGAAAGTTCATTGTTTCGAAGCACCACGTGATGATCGGGTGTGATAGATTCTAACGTTCACATACAACGGGTGTAAGAAAGATTTACACATGCAAAACACTTAGGTTGACTTGACGAGCCTAGCATGTACAGACATGGCCTCGGAACATGAGAGACCAAAAGGTCGAACATGAGTCGTATAGTAGATACGATCAACATGAAGATGTTCACCGATGATGACTAGTCCGTCTCACGTGATGATCGGACACGACCTAGTTGACTCGGTTCATGTATCACTTAGATGACTAGAGGGATGTCTATCTGAGTGGGAGTTCATTAGATGAACTTAATTATCCTGAACATAGTCAAAAGGTCTTTGCAAATTATGTCGTAGCTCGCGTTTTAGTTCTACTGTTTTAGATATGTTCCTAGAGAAAATTTAGTTGAAAGTTGATAGTAGCAATTATGCGGACTGGGTCCGTACACTGAGGATTGTCCTCATTGCTGCGTAGAAGGCTTATGTCCTTAATGCACCGCTCGGTGTGCTGAACCTCGAACGTCGTCTGTGGATGTTGCGAACATCTGACATACACGTTTTGATGACTACGTGATAGTTCAGTAATGTTAAACGGTTTAGAATTGAGGTGCTAAAGACGAAACGTCGCAGAACATATGAGATGTTCCAAGGGCTGAAATTGGGATTTGAGGCTCGTGCCCACGTCAAGAGGTATAAGACCTCCGACGAGCTTCCTAGCCTACAAATTAAGGGAGAAAAGCTCAATCATTGAGCTTGTACTCAGATTGTCTGGGTACAACAATCACTTGAATCGAGTGGGAGTTAATCTTCCAGATGAGATAGTGATGTTTCTCCAAATACATTGCCACCAAGCTACTAGAGCTTCGTGATGAACTATAACATATCAGGGATAGATATGATGATCCTTGAAATATTCGTGATGTTTGACACTGCGAAAGTAGAAATCAAGAAGGAGCATCAATTGTTGATGGTTAGTGAAACCACTAGTTTCAAGAAGGGCAAGGGCAACACGGGGTACTTCATGAAACGGCAAATCAGTTGCTGCTCTAGTGAAGAAACCCAGGGTTGAACCCAAACCCGAGACTAAGTGCTTCTGTAATGAGGGAATGGTCACTGAAGCAGAACTACCCTAGATACTTGGTAGATGAGAAGGCTGGCAAGGTTGACAGAAGTATATTGGATATACATTGTATTAAATGTGTACTTTACTAGTACTCCTAGTAGCACCAGGGTATTAAGATATCGGCGGTTGCTAAGTGTTAGTAACTCGAAATAAAAGAGCTATGGAATAAATGGAGACTAGCTAAAGGTGAGATGACGATGTGTGTTGGAAGTGTTTCCAAGGTTGATGTGATCAAGCATCGCCTGCTCCCTCTACCATCGAGATTGGTGTTAAACCTAAATAATTGTTATTTGGTGTTTGCGTTGAGCATAGACATGATTGGATTATGTCTATCGCAATACGGTTATTCATTTAAGGAGAATAATGGTTACTCTATTTATTTGAATAATACCTTCAATGGTCTTGCGCCTAAAAGAATGGTTTATTGAATCTCGATCGTAGTGATATATGTAATGATAGTACCACCTGCTTGTGGCACTGCCATTTGAGTCATATTGGTATAAAACGCATGAAGAAGCTCCATGTTCATGGATCTTTGGACTCACTCATTTTTGAAAAGTTTGAGACATGTGAACCATGTCTATTGGTATGTACGCATGAAGAAACTCCATGCAGATGGATCGTTTGGACTCACTTGATTCTAAATCACTTGAGACATGCAAATCATACCACATGGGCAAGATGACTGAAAAGCCTCGTTTTCAGTAAGATGGAACAAGAGAGCAACTTGTTGGGAGTAATACATTTTGATGTGTGCTGTCCAATAAGTGCCGAGGCACGCAGTGGATATTTTTATGTTCTTACTTCACAGATGACTTGAGTAGATGCTGAGTATATTTACTTGATGAAACATAAGTCTGAATTATTGAAATTTTCAAGTAATTTCAGAGTGAAGTTGAAGATCATCGTGACAAGAGGATAAAATGTCTATAATATGATCATAGAGATGAATATCTAAGTTACAAGTTTGTACACAATTAAGACCTTGTGGAAATTGTTTCACAACTAATACCGCCTGGAACACCATAGTGTGATGGTGTGTCCGAACATCATAGCGGCACCCTATTGGATATGGTGCATACCATGATGTCTCTTATCGAATTACCACTATCGTTCATGGGTTAGGCATTAGAGACAACCACATTCACTTTAAATAGGGCACAACGCAATTCCGTTGAGATGACACCGTATGAACTATGGTTTAGAGAAACCTAAGTTGTCGTTTCTTGAAAGTTTGGGGCTGCGACGTTTATGTGAAAAACTTTCATCAAGATAAGCTCGAACCCAAAGCGGATAAATACATCTTCATAGGACACCCAAAACAGTTGGGTATACCTCCTAATTCAGACCCAGAAGCAAAAGTGATTGTTTCTAGAAATGGGTCCTTTCTCGAGGAATAGTTTCTCTCGAAAGAATTGAGTGGGAGGATGGTGGAGACTTGATGAGGTTATTGAACCATCACTTCAACCAGTGTGTAGAAGGGCACATGAAGTTGTTCCCGTGGAACCTACACAAATTGAAGTGGAAGCTGATGATAGTGATCATGAAACTTCGGATCAAGTCACTACCAAACCTCGTAGGTCGACAAGGATGCGTACTACTTCAGAGTGGTACGGTAATCCTGTCTTGGAAGTCATGTTTCTAGACAACAATGAACCTACGAGCTATGGAGAAGAGATGGTGGGCCCGGATTCTGACAAATGGCTAGAGGCCATAAAATCCGAGAGAGGATCCATGTACGAAAACAAAGTGTGGACTTTGGAAGAACTACTTGATGGTCGTAAGGCTGTTGGGTACAGATGGATTTTAAAAGAAAGACGAACAATGATGGTAATTGTCACCATTAAGAAAGCTCGACTTATCGCTAAGATGTTTTCCGACAAGTTCAAGGAGTTGACTACGATGAGACTTTCTCACTCGTAGCGATGCTAAGAGTCTGTTGGAATTATATTAGCAGTTATTGCGTTATTTATGAAATCTTGCAGATAGGATGTCAAAACATTGTTTCCTTGACGATTTTTTGAGGAAAGGTTGTATGTGATACAACCAGAAAGTTTTGTCAATCCTAAAAGATGCTAACAAGTATGCAAAACTCCAGCAATCCTTATAAGGACTGGAGTAAGCATCTCGGAGTTGGAATATACACTTTGATGAGATGATCAAAGATTTTGGGTTTATACAAAGTTTATGAGAAACTTGTATTTCCAAAGAAGTGAGTGGGAGCACTATAGAATTTCTGATGAGTATATGTTATTGACATATTGTTGATCAGAAATGATGTATAATTTCTGGACAGCATATAGGGTTATTTGAAAAGTGTTTTTCAATGGAAAACCTGGATTAAGCTACTTGAACATTGAGCATCAAGATCTATAAGGATAGATCAAAAACGCTTAATAGTACTTTCAAATAAATACATACCGTGACAAGATTTTGAAGGAGTTCAAAATAGATTGACAAAGAAGGAGTTCTTGGTTGTGTTATAAGGTGTGAATATTGAGTAAGACTCAAGACATGACCACGGCAGAAGAGAGAGAAAGGACGAAGGTCGTCCCCTATGCTTCAGACGTAGGCTCTATAGTATGTTGTGCTGTGTATCGCACCTGAAGTGTGCATTGCCGTGAGTTAGTCAAGGGATACAAGAGTGATCCAGGAATGGATCACAGGACAGCGGTCAAACTTATCCTTGGTAACTAGTGGACTAAGGAATTTTCTCGATTATTGAGGTGGTAAAAGAGTTCGTCGTAAAGGGTTACGCCGATGCAAACTTTGACACTAATCCGGATTATTCTGAGTAGTAAACCGGATTCGTATAGTAGAACAGTTATTTGGAATAGCTCCAAATAGAGCCTGGTAGCTGCATCTAGGAGATGACATAGAGATTTGCAAAGCACACATGGATCTGAAAGGTTCAGATCCGTTGACTAATAACCTCTCTCACAAGCGAGATATGATCAAACCCCATGGGCGTTGATTCATTACAATCACATAGTGATGTAAACTAGATTATTGACTCTAGTGCAAGTGGGAGACTGTTGGAAATATGCCCTACAGGCAATAATAAAACGGTTATTATTGTATTTCCTTGTTCATGATAATTGTCTATTATTCATGCTATAATTGTATTGACCAGAAACCGCAATACATGTGTGAATACATAGACCACAACATGTCCCTAGTGAGCCTCTAGTTGACTAGCTCGTTGATAAATAGATGGTCATGGTTTCTTGACCATGGACATTGGATGTCATTGATAACGGGATCACATCATTAGGAGAGTGATGTGATGGACAAGACCCAATCCTAAGCATAGCACAAGATCGTGTAGTTCGTTTGCTAAAGCTTTTCTAATGTCAGGTATCATTTCCTTAGACCATGAGATTGTGTAACTCCCTGATACCGTAGGAGTGGTTTGGGTGTACCAAATGTCACAACGTAACTGGGTGACTATAAAGGTGCACTACAGGTATCTCCGAAAGTGTCCGTTGGGTTGGCACGAATCGAGACTGGGATTTGTCATTCCGTATGACGGAGAGGTATCTCTGGGCCCACTCGGTAATGCATCATCATAATGAGCTCAATGTGACTAAGTAGTTAGTCACGGGATCATGCATTATGGAACAAGTAAAGTGACTTGCCGGTAACGAGATTGAACGAGGTATTGGGATACCGACGATCGAATCTCGGGCAAGTAGCATACGGATTGACAAAGGGAATTGCATACGGGATTGCTTGAATCCTTGACATCGTGGTTCATCCGATGAGATCATCGTGGAACATGTGGGAGCCAACATGGGTATCCACATCCCGCTGTTGGTTATTGACCGGAGAACGTCTCGGTCATGTCTGCATGGTTCCCGAACCCGTAGGGTCTACAGACTTAAGGTTCGGTGACGCTAGAGTTGTTATGGGAAATAGTATGTGGTTACCGAAGGTTGTTCGGAGTCCCGGATGAGATCCCGAACATGACAAGGAGCTCCGGAATGGTCCGGAGGTGAAGATCGGTATATTGGACGAAGGGTATTAGAGTCCGGAATTGTTCCAGGGGTACCAGGTGATGACCAGCGTGTCCGAAAGGGGTTTTGGAGGCCCCGGCAAGCGTTGGGGGGTGTCAGTGTCAAAACCGGCAGATGTCGGGTAGGGGGTCCCGAACTGTGCGTCTAGGCGGATGGTAACAAGAGACAAGGGACACGATGTTTTGACCCAGGTTCGGGCCCTCTCGATGGAGGTAAAACCCTACTCCTGCTTGATTAATATTGATGATATGGGTAGTACAAGAGTTGATCTACCACGAGATCAGAGATGCTAAACCCTAGAAGCTAGCCTATGGTATGATTGTTGTTCGTCCTACGGACTAAAACTCTTAAGTTTATATAGATACCGGAGAGGGCTAGGGTTACACAGAGTCGGTTGCAATGGGAGGAGATCTTCATATCGAATCACCAAGCTTGTCTTCCACGCCAAGGAAAGTCCTATCCGGACACGGGACGAAGTCTTTAATCTTGTATCTTCATAGTCCGGGAGTCCGGCCAAAGGTCATAGTCCGGCCATCCGGACACCCCCTAATCTAGGACTCCCTCAGTAGCCCCTGAACCAGGCTTCAATGACGACGAGTCCGGTGCGCAAATTGTCTTCGGCATTGCAAGGCGGGTTCCTCCTCCGAATACTTCATAGAAGATGTTGAACATAAGGATAGTGTCCGGCTCTGCAAAATAAGTTCCATATACCACCGTAGAGAGAATAATATCTGAACAAATCTAATCTGTTGACGTATTCTACAGCGTGACATCACGCCATGGCCAAGCCTTTATTCGAATCGTTTTACTGTTCCACCTCAGCGCGTTTCGCGAGGCGGTTTCCTTGGCACGTCTTGTCAAAGAAGATATCGTGTCCCCCTATTTCGGGATTCTCATCAATACGGGTGTGGGTAACCCAACCGCGCCATTAACTGTGGCGCTTGGGAGATAAGCGAGTTTTATTAGGCTGGTGGGGGGCTTATAGTTTCGTCTGCCCATATAAGGGGATAAGGATCCACCCTTTCCATTTACGCCTTCTTCCTCCTTTGCTTATCCATCCCTGCGCACTCGAGCTCCAGCGCCCAAGTCCGCACTTCCCACCTCAACCTTCTCCAATCATGTCCGGAGCGGGAGGTAGATGGATGGCCTCCTCCGTTACGGAGGGGTAAATCAAAAAGTTGAGGAAGGCCGGATACTTGTCTGACGACATTGCGCACCGGCTTTCAGATGAGGGGCAACTCATCCCCACCCCTAGGCCCCATGAGAGGGTCGTGTTTCTCCCCCATTTCCTCCGCGGACTGGGCTTTCCTCTTCACCCGTTCGTCTGGGGGCTCATGTTCTACTATGGCCTGGATTTCCACGATCTGGCCCCGAACTTCATGCTCAACATCTCGGTGTTTATCATCGTGTGTGAGGCCTTCCTCCGCATCCAGCCTCACTTTGGCCTATGGCTGAAGATCTTCAGTGTCAAGCCGAAGGTCGTGAGCGGACGTCAAGCGGAGTGCGAAGGCGCCATGGTGGGCAAGATAGCCAACGTTACATGGCTTGAGGGCGCCTTCGTAGAGACCATCAAAGGGTGGCAGTCGGGGTGGTTCTATATGACCGAGCCGCGTGACCCTGAATGGGCAGCGGCCCCTGAATTCCGATCTGGCATCCCCACATGGCTCACATCTTGGAAAGAGACGGGCCTGTCGTGGGGTAGTGCAGCAGAGGTGACCGAACTTCAAATATGTGTCAAAGATCTGATAGACAGGAAGGTCAAACTCGTCACCGTAGTCCAGGTCATGCTTTTCCGCCGGATCCTCCGGTGTCAACGATGGGCCTTTAATCTGTGGGAATTTGACCCGGCTCAGCACCAAACTTTGTCCAGGCTCTTTGATACAACGCACGAAGATGCCTGGAAGGTGCTTTTCAAGAGCTCCGAGATCCACCCTCCCATCACCGAGGATCGCGGATTCTGCGTGAGGTGCCAAGCCAGTGCGGTAAGCTTAATTTTCCCATTACGGGGTATTTGTTTTCCATAGTTTGACTCTATGCAGGATCTAAACTCCCATCCCTTTAATAGGGCTGGCAGAAGAAGGCCGGACAGATCAACTGTCCAGCTCCTTTGCCGGAAGACCCAGCGGATGCTCGTTTGGCAAAGCTGCTGGTTCAGGCACCCCACGTGGTGCCGGAGAAGAAGGCCAAGAAGAAGGCCACGGGGACTCGAAAGAGTTCCCGGCGCCTGGTGGTGTCGGATTCATCGCCTGACAACCCCGAAGCACCCTCCGCCTCTGAGGACGAGGAGGAGGAAGAAGAAGCCTCTCCCCCTCCAACGGGGGGAGGAAAGAAAAGGAAGGCCGCCCCAATTGGGGAGGCCGGAGGGTCCAAGAAGGGGAGGACCCTTCTGCCGGACTACGCCTCTGATGCCGAAGACGGCGGGGAGGAATGGCCATCCAGGGTTAAGCCCCTGGCAAAATCGTAAGTGTACGGATACCAGAATAACTTCTGGTGCTCCTCTATTGTATGGTACCTTCTGACGCCGAATTCAATCATGCAGTCCACCCAAGGCTCAGCTGGGCGATTCGTCGAGCGGCTCCCTTGATTCGTCGGACGTGAATAGCGCTTCACTTCCGACGGCCTCCTCCCCTCTTCCTACGGACGACGCCAAGGTGGAGTCCCAAAAGGGACTAAACCTGGAGGAGGTGGTCCTGGAGGCACCGCAAGGCGACCTCCCGGACTCCAGGACCAAAGGGGGTAAAGCCCCAGAGGGATCTAAGTCCGGCCCTGGGCCGGACACCGCTTCGGAACCATCAACAGTTCCAGAGACCGGTAGGCGGCGCCTTCGCAAGAAGGGCATGCTTACGACACCGGCGGCCTCCGTCCAACCGGAGGCACCGGACGATTTGCTAGAGGTGCTTAACGGCGCCTCCATCGACGAGGAACACCGCACTGTTATGAGTGCGGTGATTCAGAAGGTTCAGTCCGCCAAGAGCGGGCTGACAGAAGCCTGTATGAGCCTGTTAACAGGCTTTGAGGTATGTATTCAAAACATATAAAAATGTTACCGCATAGACAGTAGCCCCTGATGCTCAGTTTGGTGTTCGAAAAGAAAAGCCGAGCTGAGGATCTATAAAGATATACGCAGGAGTCTAACATAAATATGTCAATATGGGAATGCAGGCTGTGCTGCTGACCTCTGCCGCACTGACTGCGGAGGTCAATGCATTGATGGAGAGCCTCGAGCAGTCCGAGAACGATCTCAGCCGTGCCAAGAAGCACCTCGAGGACAAGGACGGTATGTAATACCATATGTAAATGTATATAGAAATACCTGGTTGCAAATAATGACAGGACCAACGTGAATGTTGCAGGGGCCATGACCGAGGTGGCGACCCTGAAGGAGGCGGTGTCCAAGGCCAAAAACCGTGCGGCCTTGAAGCGCACCGAGCGACAGAAGCAGGAGGCGCGGGTGGCGGAGGTGCGGCAAGAGCTCCAGGCTCTCATGGAGAAACACGAGAGTTTGGAGCATGACTCGAAGACTCGAGAGTCCGAGCTTGCCTTGGCTCTTGAGAGTGCAAAAACCGCTAAGGCCGAAGCCCAGAAGGCCCTCCAGGAGATCGAGGCGATAAAGAAGATAGCGGTGGGTAAGGCATTCTTTATGCAAAGCAAGCATATAAAAGTGAATTATCGGTTACTTACCCGAATCCAGAGCTCTCAAGGAGCGTTCGCCGATCTGCCCCGTAGTGTGTCTGATGCCGCCACGTTCTACCAAGCCGAGGAGGGGATCTCGACGGAAAAGGTGTTCTGGTCTCAATATGCTGAGGCCGGACATCCGGTGCCCCTGAGCGACCAGCTGAAGCAGCTGGTCGAGCTCCACAAGGTGGCCGAACAGGCCATGAAGGGCCTCATAGTTCGGCTGTGGCCTAGAGAAGCCATGCCTGGGAGCTACTTCGGTCTAGTGCGGCAGCTGGTGGACGCTTGTCCATGGATTGAAGTCATCAAGCGCTCCGTCTGTATTGAAGGTGCCCGTCGGGCCCTTGCCCGTGCTAAAGTGCACTGGGGAAAGATGGACGCTGAGAAGCTTGTGACTGATGCGCCACCGCCGGGCAAGGAGTATCGCAAGCCCGAGATGTATTATAAGGGCGTCCTGAAGGGTGCATGCCTTATAGCGGGTGAATGCTCCAAAGATGTAATTTTTTAGTAGACTCGCACCTGTTATCCTGTACGCTGAAAACTTTATTCATATGCGCTAAGCAATGCTTGTTAATTTAAAATATTACCTTCTATGCGGCGGTTTATCAAATTTGAGAGATGCAAGTCGTCGGCTTCTACCCCCATGCCACGAGTTCTGGGGTGTTCGGGATAAACCTGAGCGCTCTTGTTCCCATTCTTGGGTCCATCTAGGGAGGCGCTCAGCACAATGAACAAGGCCATCGGACTTATAATGCTTTATCACTCTCACTTAACCATAGAATTCTATAATTTTAAATTTCGGCAAAGCCCCTAGTATTCAGAAGACTGAGTTCGGGGCACTATCCACGCCTAGGCCAGATAAATCCGGCTCCTCGCTCTAAGCGGCATAAGTCTTTAGGGACTCGAAAAACCTCGCGAACAGCGATCGATCTCTCGCACTATCATGACGGTCAGTTTTAGCTTTCTCTACTGAGGTGTTAACCCAGCTCAACTGGGGCACAATCGCAGTAGTTCTCCCAGCGCTACCTAAGCCAACATTGTGGAACGTAAGGTACCAAAACATGGGAGCCGGGCAAACACAACTATTGACCCAAGACATGATTCGGAGCCGATGCATATAGTGCTATAAGTTCGGGGTGCCGCACTCATGAGAGTGTTCGGTCTTCTCACACCGTGTTATGGGGTGCTTAAGCCCCTGGTGTATTGGCCGTACCAAAGTGTACGGTTGCATAATGTCATGACTGAACATATTTGTATAAAAATAGATGAATACAATGATAGATAAGAGCTATGTATTGTTTATTAAAAAGGGCTACTATGAAAGCAGAACGATACAAAGAGTGCGATAAGCAAGAGATGGGATTATTTGACATGTCCCCTCCAGGGGCAAGCTGCGAGACTTTAAGTAAAACAGGTATTTAGCTCGTTATAGAGACCACCTGGACATTTGACGTGGCTTGTTTTCTCCCTTGGCTGTTGCATTGTGTGTTTGGCGAGTGTATTGCCGGACAGACCTTCCGGATAGTTGGGTCCTGAAAGTATATAAAAAAGGAAACGGCAGAATAGGGAGCCCCTAGTGCGGTTGAGCCGCATTCTGGGCGTGCCGTGGTTGTGCCCCTCCCCTTATGCCCATGGTATTTCCAAAGCGTAATTATGTACGCGTGGTACCGCTATCGCCATCTGGCGAGGGCTGGGGTTGGGGCCGCACTGCTATGCTTGCTCGGAACGTGCCAGCCGGTTTTGTTGTAGGTTACTTCGGGCGCGCTTGACGTTGTCCGGACGTTTAACACCCGGATTGGAGAATTGCCTTGAGAGGCTACTATGTACTTCCGCCGTCAGGGCCGCCGTGTGCTCCTCCGTTCGGAGAGAGCGTTCGGTGTTTCCATTTACTGTAATGACTCCGCGGGGGCCTGGCATCTTGAGCTTGAGATATGCATAGTGCGGCACCGCATTGAATTTTGCAAATGCGGTTCGTCCGAGCAGGGCGTAATAGCCACTGCGGAATGGGACTATGTCGAAGATTAACTCTTTGCTTCGGAAATTATCCGGGGATCAGAAGACCACTTCGAGTGCAATCGAGCCTGTACAGCTGGCTTCTACACCTGGTATGACGCCTTTAAAGGTTGTCTTTGTGGGTTCAATCCTTGATGGATCTATACCCATTTTTCGCACTGTATCCTGATAAAGCAGGTTCAGGCTGCTGCCGCCGTCCATGAGGACTCTAGTGAGGTGAAATCCGTCAATGATTGGGTCTAGGACCAATGCGGCGAATCCACCGTGACGGATGCTAGTGGGGTGGTCCCTTCAATCAAAAGTGATCGGGCAGGAGGACCATGGTTTGAACTTTGGGGCGACCGGCTCCAACGCATAGACGTCCTTGAGAGCACGCTTCCGCTCCCTTTTTGGGATATGGGTTCCGTATATCATGTTCACCATCCGCACCTGCAGGGGGAAGCCCTTCTGTCCTCTGTTGTTCGGCGACTGGGGCTCCTCCTCGTCATCGCTATGCAGCCCCTTGTCTCTAGTTTCGGCACTTAACTTGCCTGCCTGCTTGAACACCCAACAATCCCTCTTGGTGTGGTTGGCTGGTTGTTCAGGGGTGCCGTGTATCTGGCACGAGCGATCGAGTATCCGGTCTAAACTGGATGGGTCCGGAGGGTTTCTTTTGAATGTCTTCTTCCGCTGACCGGGTTTAGAGCCTCTGAATCCGGCATTGACTGTCATATCCTTAGTATTTTCGCCGTTAATGCGGCGCTTGTGCTTGTTGCGGCGTGACCTGCCCTTGTTGTCCTTGGTATCCGAATTGCCGGGGCTCTTGGTTATTTTATTGCTACGAGCTAGCCAGCTGTCTTCTCCCGCGCAAAAGCGGGTCATGAGTGTCGTGAGGGATGCCATAGATTTCGGCTTTTCCTGTCCTAGGTGCCTGGCAAGCCATTCGTCTCGGATGTTGTGCCTGAAGGCTGCAAGGGCCTCGGCGTCCGGACAGTCGACTATTTGGTTTTTCTTGGTTAGGAACCGTGTCCAGAATTGTCTGGCCAATTCCTTTGGCTGCTGGATTATGTGGCTTAGGTCATCGGCGTCTGGTGGTCGCACATAAGTGCCCTGGAAGTTGTCAAGGAATGCGGATTCCAGGTCCTCCCAGCAACTAATTGACTCTGCTGGCAGGCTGTTAAGCCAATGCCGAGCTGGTCCTTTAAGCTTGAGCGGGAGGTATTTGATGGCGTGTAGATCATCACCACCGGCCATGTGGATATGAAGGAGATAATCCTCGATCCATACCGCGGGATCTGTTGTGCCATCGTATGATTCGACGTTTACGGGTTTGAAACCCTCGGGGATTTGATGATCCATTACTTTGTATGTGAAGCATAGTGGGTGTGTGGCGCCCCTGTACTGGGCTATATCGCGATGTAGCTCAGATGAGCTTTGTCTGTTGTGTTCGGCCTGGCCGTATTTATCATATCCGGCATGATGGTTATCGTCACGTGACGTGGGGCGCCCACGCGATCCGTAGATCAATCTTGTTTGCCTTGCCTTATCCTCCAATATGTCTCGCAGGTCTGTTGCATTTCCCCGTGCTCTGGTATTCTTGGAGCGGCGCCGGGGTGCGGCTTGGGTTGAGGGACGAAAGGCCTCTCTGTCACGACCACGGGGTGGCCGATCGGGCGCATCGTACGCTGGTGATGTAGGTTTAGTTGCTTCCTCCTCTAGTTGGGCTAGCAGCCTGCGCTTTGGGTAGCTCTTGGAGGGGCGTTCGAGTTTATACTCTTCGGCCGCCAGGACTTCAGTCCATCTGTCGGCTAGCAAGTCTTGGTCAGCTCTAAGCTGCTGCTGTTTTTTCTTGAGGCTGCTTGCCGTGGCCATAAGCCTGCGTTTGAAACGCTCTTGTTCGACGGGATCCTCTGGCACGACGAATTCGTCGTTGTCGAGGCTTGCCTCGTCTTCGGAGGGAGGCATATAATTGTCGTCCTCGACCTCCCTGTCTGCCGCTTTCTCATGAGGGCTGACTCATCCGTCCTCCTGCGCTGAATCCTGCTGGAGGGGGTTGTCTTCGGCACTGTTCGGGGTGTTGTTGTCTCCAGTGCCAGACTCGCCGTTTTTGCTTTGGCGGGATTTAGAGCGGCGCCACTGACGTTGGCGCTTGGTTTGCTTCTTGGAGGGGTCGTCCTCCGTTTTTTCATCGCCATCCCCTGCTTTGGGGGTGTCCACCATGTATATGTCATATGACGAGGTGGCTTTCCAGTGCCCTATAGGTGCTGGTTCTTGGTCGTCTCCTTCATCGGCGTCCATACCGTCGATGTCTTCGGAGTCGAAGTCGAGCATGTCGGTTAGATCGTCGAGAGTGGCTACAAAGTGGGTGGTGGGCGGGTTTCGAATTTCTTCGTCGTCTGCATCCCAACCCTGTTGACCATTGTCCGGCCAGGGCTCTCCTGACAAAGAGAGAGACTTTAGTGAATTCAGGATATCGCCAAAGGGTGAGTGCTAAAAGACGTCTACGGCGGTGAACTCCATGATCGGAGCCCAATTGGGTTCGATCGGAAGGGGTGCGGAAGATTCGGAGTCTGGACAGGAGTCTGGCACCTTGGAGTCACAGGCATCACAAAGGAATAGGCTGGTATTCGGCTCTATCGTCGTAGAGATTGCGGCTCCTTGGGCGGCGTCCAACCGTCCGTCCCCGACTGGCACAGTCGGCTCCGAGCTAATGGTCGGAGCGGACACCTGAGCGGCGCTCTGGGCGCTCTCCGGCGGCAGAGCTAGATCATGCCCATCGTGACAGTGGGGCGCGCTCGGCCGTGGCCCGAATCCGTCGAAGATCAACTCCCCGCGGATGTCGGCCGTGTAGTTTAAGCTTCCAAACCTGACCTGATGGCCAGGGGTGTAGCTTTCGATCTGCTCCAGATGGCCAAGCGAATTGGCCCGCAGTGCGAAGCCGCCGAATACGAAGATCTGTCCGGTGAGAAAAGTCTCACCCTGGACCGCGTCGTGGTTGACGATCGAAGAAGCCATCGGGCCTAAAGGTGACGACATAGAGGAACTCTCAATGAAAGCACCAATGTCGGTTTCAAAACCGGCGGATCTCAGGTAGGGGGTCCCGAACTATGCGTCTAGGCGGATGGTAACAGGAGACAAGGGACACGATGTTTTTACCCAGGTTTGGGCCCTCTCGATGGAGGTAAAACCCTACGCCTGCTTGATTAATATTGATGATATGGGTAGTACAAGAGTTGATCTACGACGAGATCAGAGAGGCTAAACCCTAGAAGCTAGCCTATGGTATGATTGTTGTTCGTCCTACGGACTAAAACTCTCCGGTTTACATAGATACCGGAGAGGGCTAGGGTTACACAGAGTCAGTTACAATGGGAGGAGATCTTCATATCGAATCGCCAAGATTGCCTTCCACGCCAAGGAAAGTCCTATCCGGACACGGGACAAAGTCTTCAATCTTGTATCTTCATAGTCCGGGAGTCCGGCCAAAGGTCATAGTCCGGCCATCCGGACACCCCCTAATCCAGGACTCCCTCAGGGGGGCTTATGGGCCAAGGGGAGAGGGCACATCAGCCCACTAAGGGGCTGAGCGCCCCTCCCACCCCACCTCACGTAACCAGGAGAGGTGGGGGCGCCACCCCTAGGGCAGCCGCCCCTCCCGGCTTGGGGGGCAAGTTTCCAGGGGTGGGAGCGCCCAAACCCATCTAGGGTTTCCCCTGTGGCCGCCGCCCCTCCCCTAGGGAACCCAAGGGCGCCTCCCCCTCCTCCCTTTCCCCTATATATAGTGAGGGAGAGAGAGGGCAGCCACACCCTTCCCCTGGCGCAGCCCTCTCCCTCCTCCAACACCTCCTCCTCCTCTGTAGTGCTTGGCGAAGCCCTGCCGGAGAACCACGAGCTCCATCACCACCATGCCGTCGTGTTGTCAGAGTTTTCCCTCAACTTCTCCTCTCCCCTTGCTAGATCAAGAAGGAGGAGACGTTCCCGGGATGTACGTGTATTGAACACGGAGGCACCGTTGTTCGGTGCCTAGATCGGATTCGGCCGCGATCTGAATCGCTTCGTGAACGACTCCACTGACCGCGTTCTTGTAACGCTTCCGCATCGCGATCTTCAAGGGTATGAAGATGCACTCCCCTGTCTCTCGTTGCTAGTCTCTCCATAGATTGATCTTGGTGATGCGTAGAAAATTTTGAATTTCTGCTATGTTCCCCAACATAAGATGTATCATAAATATCAAACATGACACTAATAGAATTATGCGCATAAATATATTCGAATCTCTGCACAAAGGAATCGGTCAATTGGTAATATTGAGGACACTTATCTTGTAAGAAGTCCTCCAGCTCGGCATTACGCACATACGCGTCAAATTCTTCCTTGAAGCTTGCTTCAACCATAAAATCATCGGATGGCCACTCACAAGCCCGTACATTTGCGTCCCTTGGCAATTTAATATCTTGTTCACGTATAGCAATCCTTGTCCCTTTCTTTGCCGAGGAACCTCCTTGGTACATTCTTCTAAGCATACTCGTTTTCTGAAAATTTCTGAGATTTTAGTAACTTCAAAATAAAAGTGAACAAGACTAAACAAGATTGATAGAAACTACGCCTACAAGTGCCTAGAGCCCATATCATGCATTGGAATCGCTTGGGACCTCAAAAATTTAACATGCAAGCTCAAGAACATGGTCACCTAAGCAGCAAAAATTTGCAATGAATAAAGCACTAGAACAAAAATTAATTGGACCAATGGAGGAGTCACATACCAAGCAACAATCTCCCAAAGCAGTTTTGTGAATGGAGCTTTGAGCTAAGAGATCGAAAATTGCAGCAAAACGAGCTAGAACTCGTGCTTGAGCTAGATGGGGATTTTTCTGGGTAGAAGATGAAGTGTGTGGGAGATGGCATAAGTGGAGGGGAGCCACCAGGGGCCCACGAGACAGGGGGGCGCGCCCTATGGGGGGGCGCCCTCCTCTCTCGTGGCCTAGTGCTTGCCCCTCCTGCAGTGTTTTCAGTGCCTAAAATCCTCAAATATTACAGAAAAAATCAACTAAATTTGCAGGGCATTTGGAGCACTTTTATTTTCGGACTATTTTTTTAATGCATGGATAATTCAGGAAACAGACGGATAATACTATTTTTGCTTTATTTATTCTAAAAACCAGAAAGTAAAAAGAGGGTACAGAAGGTTGTGCCTTCTAGTTTCATCCATCTCGTGATCATAAAAATGAACCCGCTAACATGGTTGATCAAGTCTTGTTAACAAACTCATCCTGAATAACACGGAACCGGAGAAATTTCGAAAAACACTAAGTTACCTCAACGGGGATATGAAAATCCCCAACAATAAGAATATCATATATTTTCACAACGGTAGGAAGAGGAAATTCAAAACCTCCAAAAATGATAGTTGGAACTTTTTCAATAGAATTGATGCTATGAACTTGAGATTGTTTCCTCGGAAAGTGTACCGTACGCTCATTGCCATTAACATGAAAAGTGACATTGCCTTTGTTGCAATCAATAATAGCCCTTGCAGTATTAAGAAAAGGTCTACCAAGGATAATAGACATACTATTGTCCTCGGGAATATCAAGAATAACAAAATCCTTCATATACTTAGCATAAGGATTTACTTTAAGCATATCAGTTAAACGCATATGTAAGAAAATGGGTCTAATCATTTCAGCAAAGCGCTCAAAATCCTCATCATCCTTTGACTTGGATGGTTTAGGAGGAAAGGGCATGGGTTTCTGAACCCATGGTTCTCTTTCTTTACCGTGCTTCCTAGCAACAAAATCTCTCTTATCATAACGTTGATTCTTTGATTGTGGGTTATCAAGATCAACAACATGTTCAATCTCTACATCATTGTTTTTGCTAGGTTGAGCATCTACATGAACATCATTATTAGCATTATCATCAGGTTCATGTTCATCTCCGGATTGTGTTTCAGCATCAGAGATAGAAGTATTATTAGGATTCTCAGGTGTTTCTACATTAGGTTCACTAGAAGTTTGCAAAGTCCTATCATTCTTCCTTTTCTTCTTCTTAGAAGAACTAGGAACATCTAGATTATTATTCTAAGAATCTTGTTCAATTCTTTTAGGGTGGCCTTCAGGATACAAAGGTTCCTGAGTCATTCTACCAGTTTTAGTAGCCACTCTAACGGCAAAGTCATTTTTATTATTCAATTCATCAAGCAAATCATTTTGAGATTTGAGTACTTGCTCAGCTTGAGTAGCAACCATAGAAGCATATTTGCTAACGTGGTGAATGACGAGGACATGTATTGGGGGTAGGGTAACAGGCCTGACCTAAAGACCCTACCCATGGACACCATACACTTTGTACTGGGCCCTTGGGCCAGATCGCCGTCCAGATGTACCGCAACTTGAAAGTCACTCGGACGGCAACAACCACTCGGAGCACGGCACTCCACACGGCCGGGTAACTCACTCGGATATGCGAAGACCAATAGTCAGCATAACGGTTTTGTAGTGGCCAGGTATTATGGCATTGATACTCCACTTTGTAACATAGGAGGTGAGGTGGTGGCGCATTCTATATAAGCCACCCCCACCACTAGACTCAAGGGGACTCTTTTTCTTCCACCTCTCTCTCTCCCTCTCTAGTCTCCGGACTTAGCTCAGGCATGGGGATACGTTCCTCTCTCTCACACATACATTGTAATCCCCGGATACATACTAAGATAAAACAAAGCCTCTCCGGAGCACGAGACGTAGGGTTGTTATCTCCATCGTGAGAGGCCCAAACTCGCTAAAACCATCGTGTCACCCATATGCATCTCGATAGATCATGCTCCTTTACCCTACCCCCATTCTATTGTCAGAATCGTTACCACGACAGTTGGCGCCCACCATGGGGCATGGCGTCTATCGAGCCATGATGCAGATGGTTTCTTTTTCATTCATCTATGTTTAATTTCCTGTTCATCCTGATCGCATTGTTCATCTTCATAACACTAGAACTAAAGCATGGCGGAAAGGAGGAGAAAAGATCTACATCTCTATTCGGTGCCTCGGAGGCACTGGCCTGGCCGGCTGCACAGAGCTCCTCCGCCTGGTCGCCTTGCCCGACAACGGCTTCCACTTCGCGAAGCCACTGGCCTGGCCGACTGCGTAGGGCTCGTCCGCCCGGTCGGTTGCCTGCCGACGGCGGCTTCCTCGCCATGAGGCCTCCCCAGCCGATCACGTGTTCAACGGCGGCGTCCATGCCGTGGAGGCGCGGGCCCGACGGGCGACGCGAGGTTCCTCCCTTTCTGCTCTCTGGCCGGCAATGCGGTGATCCTCAGCCCGGTCGTCCGCTCGGCAGTAATCTCCATGGCGGAGGCGCCCCTCCCGCCATTGCCGCGGGCGCGATACACTCCTTCCTTCAGCGGCAGCCGTCTGATGTTGCGAGTGCGCGTGGTTGCTCCCCTCTCCGGTGCTGCCGGCTTGGTGACGGAGCATCTCCCTTCGGAGTCGACTGCACAAGCCCGCGGCATGGCAATAAATCGCATGCAGAAAATGATACACGGAAGAAGGAAACTTCCATGACATGCAGAATGGTATTAACTCTTGCTTAATTACCACTAATTAACGTTTTCTTGCATGCAGATCCTGGACGGGAGCAATTCCCTTCTTCAATGCGTTGGTTAGCCAGGCAATCACACCTAATTACTAGGCATTTATTGCTAATTTTGATCCGTTTTGGAGCAAGAGTCCGTCTCTCTGCTCGGCCTTGATCTGCAGGTCAGACGCCCCTGGATCTGGTCCGCTTGAGGCCGGATAGAGCCAACCGCCTCCAGCAAATGGATCAACGCTTGTGCGCATGGGCACATCCACATCGAACATCACCAACACCTCTCAGCCCAGCACTCCGTGTCGGCCTGCTCAGCCAGCTCCACACCGACTGGATCGCAACCCAGCTGGGGTTTCCTCGGACCAGCAGATGCACTTGGATGAGGCGCTCACTCGGTCGTGCAGCCCCTGGGTCCACCTGGCCGATTCACCTTTTTTCACTCGGCCAGCTAACGTTCAGAATATCATCGACATCAGCACTCGGCCGTGGGCCGGGCGTCCTGGCTCCCCCGAGCAACAAAGCATGATGGTCGGGAGTGCTGTTGCTCCCTTCGGCGTGAACTGCCGGATGCACTGCAGCTGCTGCACCCTTTCACTTACCTCCGGGCACAAGCTATTCTTTTTTAGTTTCTTACTCTGTTTTTCTTGGCTCCACAGGCCTGACGCGGCAGAAATCTGGAGGCTGGCCACGCCCCGAGCGCGCGGCGGCTCCTCCCTTTGCGAGCTGGTGGCATTCATGACGATGAACTCGAGGGAACAAGTTCACTTGGACGGGACTTAAGCTCACTGGAACGCATGTTCGGATGAATTTTCTCGGATGGTTAACAGATTGCTATGGTAATCAGACACAGACGTTTTGTTCCAGCAATCACTCGGATGGGCTAGTTCACTCGGACCGAACAGGATCACTGGTGCTCAGCCGCCCGTGCGCTGCCACTCAGCCACCCCGCGCGCCGCCATTGGTAGGTCACCTCATAACCACTCGGCCGCTCCGGGCATCACCAATCGGTTGGTCACCTCATGACTACTCGGTCACCCCGCGACACAGTTTTTACAATCTCATAAATGATTGTTATTCTTTTTTATATGCTCTAAATCCCCCAGTGGGTGACTTAGTTGCGAATCCGTCTCGCCTAAGTTTCAAAAAATCCTATCGAGTGGAGAGCAACCTTCCACTCGGGGGGCTTAGCTGCAGTCCAGTACTCGCCTAAGTTTCAAATAATCCTATCGAGAGAAGAGCAACCCTCCCACTCGGGGGGCTTAGCTGCAGTCCAGTACTCGCCTAAGTTTCAAAAAATCCTACCGAGTTGAGAGCAACCCTCCCACTCGGGGGCTTAGCTGCAGTCCAGTACTCGCCTAAGTTTTAAAAAATCCTACCGAGTGGAGAGCAACCATCCCACTC
>NC_041383.1:734498261-734499806 GCF_002162155.2 Triticum dicoccoides | reverse complement strand
CCATCGGTTGGTCACCTCATAACCACTCGGCCGCCTCGCGCGTTGCCATCGGTTGGTCACCTCATAACCACTCGGCCGCCCCGTGCATTGCCATCGGTTGATCACCTCATCACCACTCGGCCGCCCCGTGCATCGCCACTCGGTCGGTCACCTCATCACCACTCGGCCACCCCGCGCGCCTTCAGATAGCTAAGTCATTTTACATTATGTTATTTTCGTCTTCCCGAGTATTCCGTAATTCACACATCATGTTCACTCGGAGGCCACGCCACCGAGCATACCTCTAAGCTCGGTTGCTTATTTTCACATACTTGCTTAGTACTGGTTATATGACTCCCAAGTCCAACTTCCATTTTTTCGCATACATCATTCACAAACACCATGTGTCATTCTTCATTTTGAGTTTGCATCGGTCCTCCGGGGCTGCAACTCAGTCGAAACACTACACTTCTGTTTTATCTGAGCTAGTATTCCAATGAGTTCAGTCGGGTCCGTCGCTTCGACAAGTTCGAACGGATCCTTCGCTCTTTCAGACTCTTGATGGTTAACCAGCAAGCCCCTTACACTCCCAGCGGGTGTCTATGGGTGTTATTCACACAAATCATTTCAAGCACACATCAAATTTCCTCCAGAAATTATTTCATTAGCTTGTGCCATTGTTTACACAAGTTACGCGATCACTCACCGGCCCTATGTGCCAACTTAATCGCTGCTCGCACTCGGTCACCATACCGGTCCCAGCGCACCACAACACCGACCTTGTCGCTCTGTTGACTTCAAACACATCCGGCCAACCCCTCTGTGGAACTCTCTTCATCGTATCAATGATATAGACCTTGTCGAGCATGAGACAGATAGGTCTCTTTCATAATTAAACTTCACACTTTACTCTTTTGCAAGTTTGGCTCTTTCGAGCATCACTCGGAAGCTTCTCCTCATCTTTAACCAAGTCCGACTCAATGAATTGCAAATCATCCATTCAAAACTATATTTCTCGTATTCTGACATGTCCGTTGTCGAAGCCTGTAGTATGCTTGGGGGCTACGCCGCACTCGGGGGCTGCATCTCATTTGGAATGACACTCTCCTAAGTGGTCGAGTACTTCATCACCAATCAGACCCTTCACTTCAACAAGTACATTCGATCCGTCACGTTGACAAATTTCATAATCACCCAGACACTTCGCGTGCCATCTTCGTTCCTTCTCAAATTTAGTTGTCGCACCGGTCTTGTTGCGCCACAGCCATACTACACCGACCTTGTCGCTACATCAGCTTTGAAAGCATCTGGCTAACTCCTTCAAGGACCATTTTTGCCACTTGGCTGGACACTTAGTCCTTCACTCGGCCACCTCGCATAGCATCACTCCGTTGTGCACGTCTTCACCACTCGGCCGCCCCTCGCGTCGCCACTCGGTTGTGCGCGTCTTCACCACTCGGCCGCCCCGCGCGTCGCCACTCGGTTGTGCGCGTCTTCACCACTTGGCCGCCCCGCACGTCGCCACTCGGTTCTGCACGTCTTCACCACTCGGCCGCCCCGCGCGTC